>NW_004524589.1:3961886-3963523 GCF_000260255.1 Octodon degus | reverse complement strand
CAAAAACTCCTCCATCCTCCATTCTCATTTGGAATTGATGCTTAAAAATGTGTTACAATTTTAGACTGCAGAACTGTGTTTTCTGAACATTTTTCCTGTATATTAGATTACCTGAAACCATTGCAACTGCAGTTTAGCTCTCCCTCTCTGTAAAGAAAAATCATGGACAAGTCATCTCCCTGTGTCAAACTCAGCAGGCAATGAAGTGATGTTACATCAAAAACCCCAATTTTATTTTTGAAAAATTAAATAGATTAGTATACTCCTCTATTTGCACCACTGAATGTTCTGAATTTTAAATTGAAGATGATCTATAGCGTTGTTACACAGGCTGTAAGAGTTTCCATGGTGACCTGTCCTCCTGGGTCTTGCCCAGGACTTTCACATTCCAGAGCAATGACTTCCGGAACATGCTGAGGTATTTCCTTTTCCACTGAAAAGCTGAACAGAGATTTTACAAGAGCTGAAAAATGGGTAACTTTCAAAATACAGATACAAATACATCAAATAAGTGTTTTGGAAAGTGTACATATGGGAAGTTAGAGATCCAGAAATTGTCTTAAATTTATGCATGCCTGTGTAGCATCTGCTTGGGTGTCCTTCTCTGCCTATGCCCTGCTCCAGGAAACTCCGCTCCAGTCATGTCGGAGAAACAACATGTAGTCAATAAGGTCTGTCTCTGCTTTTCCCCTCTGCCTGGTCTGGCTAACCTCCTTTCTTCAGGTCATCTTAAATTCAGCCAATCAAGAAGGATGGGATGAGGTGGAAATACGATATGGGCCCCTGCTGCGGACTAAATTGTGTTCTCCCTGGAATCACCTATTAAAGCCCTAAGTCCTGGTGTAATTGTATGTAGAGATTCTGCCTGGGAATAGCTGATAAGCCTTAAGGACCTCAAAGAGGATGCTTAATCCTACAAAGCAGACACCCTTATAAGTAGAGGCAGAGATATCAGAACCGTCTTTCTTTATCACATAAGAATGCAGAAAGAAGGCAACCATTTTTAAAGCAGCAAGAAACCCTCACCAGAAATGAGCATACTGGCTCCCTGATCTTAGGGTTCTCTTCTCCAGTATATGGTGAGAAGAGAAATTTCTCTTATTCAGACCAGTAAATCTGTGATATTGTAATAAGTCAAGCTGACAATTACCGTCAAGTTTTGTACAGACTGGTTACAAGCACGTGATCTGTGATGCTTTGTTAGGCATGAAGGACCTGTCAGACCTTTTGGGGCATTCTTTACAAAGCATAAGATTTCATTATTTTGTTTATAGATGTTTGGGCAAGGTGCCTCCCTACAGAGTTTGCCTTGGCTGAGGACAGTTGCCTTGGCAAAGATCACTTCCCAGGGTAGGCTCCCTATAATGACAACTTACCTGTCCTCCAACTCAAAACAATCCTGAACACTCATTTCAGCTTCAGGGCTTTCCTGTGACAATGAGGCCTCTGCATAGAACACATGCATCTTGTCTTTGTCCTCTGTTTCCTCACTACCTCTCTGGCTGACAGTCGCAGTGCATTCCAAGAAGCGTCTGTGTAGAGCTCACCTCCATCTTGGCTTGGTTTGCAGGGTCAGACAAATCCACAGTCGTGGGGCCGGGGAGATGGCTCAGTGGAATAAGCACTTCCCTGGCAAG
>NW_004524589.1:3960190-3961310 GCF_000260255.1 Octodon degus | reverse complement strand
ACTATTATTATTATTTTCATTACTGTTTTATTTTTAAATTAATAGCATCTATTGGTACATTTGAAGTATACATAGTGATCACATAAATTACAGGGAATTTGTTCATGTCTGCTTTAAATATGTAAGTATATAAATTATGCATTCTCTCCTTTAAAGAAGCTTTCTTATTTTTAGTAATTAAATTTATCTTTAATGGCTACATAAAAACATAGAGCTGAGACAAAATGTCAAGCTCTCACCATTTAAAGGTAGAGAAATTTATATGGGATCATAGTTTCTGGAAGTTTCAATATAAAGATGACTAGGTCTGATGAGGAAGTGAATGGTGGAAAGGCCAGTGTCTCTAGAAAGCTTAAGTCATAGTGCAGAGGAGACAGAGAGAGAAAGGCAAAGCTGGTAAGGGGGAGAAGGACGGAGCCACGAAGGGGAGCCCCTCAGTCACACACCTAGGGAAAGCTTGCAGCCAGGCCCCAGTGCCCAACATGGGGTGCTCCTGCATGATCCAGCCTCCCTCCAGAAGGCCACTCTCTGAACATGGGCAGCTGCATGGGCACATTCTAGATGCCAACTGAGGCTTGAGGAGGAGGACTCCAAACTGGAGGAATTTCTATACCAGAACTTCAGTGGATGGAAGCTTGTGAATGTTAAAGGAAGTGTCGAGGTGCAGTGTACTGGACAGAGACTGAATGAGTGAGAGAGGGCAAAAACCCCAGGTGTAGTTGGTGAGCAAGCAGAACCTGTACAGTGTTTGGTCTTTGAAAGATCTTGGAGTTTACTCTACATAGATGGTCACCAGTAGAAGATTTTGAGCAAGTTTTGAAAGAATGGTGTAGTTTTATTTGTCTTTTAAAATGATCATTTTTGGCTGCTTTGAAGCTGATAAACTAATTAAGGCTAAGGATATAGTTCAGTGCTGCAATGTTTGCCTAGCATGCATGAGGCACTGAATTCAAGGCTCAATCCTAAACATAGGAAGAAAGGAAGGAAGGAAGGAAGAAGGAAGGAGGCAAGGAAAGAAAGAAGGAAAAGAGAAAAACAAAGGAAGAAAAGAAAAGAAGGAAGAAAAGAGGGACCAACCCAGGCAGAGTGGTGTATGCCTGTAATCCTTGCACTTGGGAAC
>NW_004524589.1:3948445-3959635 GCF_000260255.1 Octodon degus | reverse complement strand
CTAACGAGTAGTAGAAAAGGAGAGAAGTAAGTACATTAAACAGAAGAAATGAGAAAGGTGGCAGGAAAAACAAGTGACTGTGTTTTCATTGAAGCCAAATAAAGTCTTGGAGGAAAGCGTGATCTGCATGTGGAATCTTTCTAGTAAGTGACACAAGAAAATGCCTGAAATTTTCTATTGAATTTAGAAACAAGAAAATAATTGGCGACTTGCTTGAAGCAGTGCAGCAAGTGTGGTGGGGGCAGTGCCAAGTTGGAAGTCGTGTGGGAGACGAAGAGAGGGGAGGGGGATTAGAGAGTCCAGTCAATCTGTCTCAGCGTGTTTTTTCTTTTCCCAAAAAAAGGGAGTAAGAATTGGACAAGGTGGGACAAAGGACATGGAATTATGTGGGGATGGAAATTGTCAGCAGGTAGAAAATATGATGGAAGAGAGAGTAGATAGAATGTCTATATTAGCATATAGGAGTGCAGTAAACAATTTCAGCATACAGTATAGTTATTGAAAATTATAAAATAATTAGAAAAACTGCAGCAATCATTTAAAGGTCTGTACATTGTTCAAGTGACATAAACATGTAAAGAGGTAAGGTGAAAGAAATGTACCAGATGCTACGAAGGTCATCAGTAATCAGCAGCTGGATTTGCCTGCTCAGATGGCTCTCAGTGACAGCATGTCACAGACGAGGTAGCTTAAATAACAGAAATGCAAAAAGTCTAAAGTCAAGATACAGCTGTGCCTGGCTTCTTGTGAGGCCTCCCTCCTTGGCTCTGTGTCTGCTGTGCTCTTAATGAGGACACCAGGCATGTTGCACCGGGGCCAGCCTGGTGATCTGATGTTCCTTTCACACTTCTCCAATCTTCAAATGCCACCACATTCTGAAGATCTTGGGGTGCGGATCTCAGCACATGCATTTGCTGTGGGAGGTGCAGTTCAGCCTCTGCACTGCGCTTTCAGATCTGTGTCAAGGATGCTAACTCCCTTTGGACCAGAGGAGAGAGAGCGCCATGTATGAAGGTGTTTTCTTAAGTAGTGAAGAGGCTGGCAGTAAACAGTTGACACAAGCTGCTTAGTTCCACAATGCAAAACAACAACAAAACTGGCAGAACATTAGGTGTGTTCTCTGGGACCACGGTCCCCCTGGGCTTGAGAAAGCTGTGAGCATTAGTTGAGGTTGGGACAGGGGTGGGAGGATGGAGGGGTGGGGAAAGGCATTCCAGCACATTTCTGAGCCCCACAGATTCCCCAGTGTGGGGCAATGGGGCACAAGGCCTTCTGACACTCAGTGCCTAAGTGAACTCTCATAGAATACTGAGTAAACAATAAGAAGTTGCAGCCTAGAGGTGACTCCTAGGAAGCAAGCCTTAAAAATAGTCATGCTGGGCCTCAAAGATAGATCCGTGGTCTAAGCACCTGCCTAGGCAAGCACAAGGACCAGGGTTCAATCCCCCATACTGCATGCTGTGCCACCCTATGCCAGGCAAGCCAAGCTGGCCACCAAGACCAGGCTTGGTGGTGCATACCTGTAATCCCAGTGCTGGGGAGCCTGAGACAGGAGGCTCACCATGAGTCTGAGCTGCATAGTGAGACCCAGTAACAAATGCATTAAAAAAAAGAAGAAAGAGAAAGAAAGAAAAGAAAGAAAGAAAGAAAGAAAGAAAGAAAGAAAGAAAGAAAGAAAGAAAGAAAGAAAGAAAGTCTTGCTAAGCCTGGCACGGTACACCATGCCTGAAATTCTAGCATTCTGGGAGGCTGAGGCAAAGAGATTACAGGTTCAAACTTGACATGGGCAACTCTGTGACTTAGAGTCTCTCAAAGTCATAGCTAGGTAGAGGTAGATAGATGACAGTTAGCTAGCTAGCTAGATAGATAGGCTAGGTAGGCTAGATAGATAGATAGCCAGCCAGCCAGATATCCAGATAGATGAATGAGTGAATAAAGTTATAGCTCAGTGTGGAGTTCAACCTTCAGCATGGCAAAGCAAACAAACAAACCAGTAAAAGTCACATTTGTCCTGGGAAGTCTAGAAAGCCCCCTGTTATATCCATTCAAGAGTGGTAATCAGGACTCAAGCTTCCAAGCATCAAGGAAGATTGTTAAGATGGTAAAGCCCAGTGAAAGCAATTATTAAGACGTTCTTCACTTGGAATATTATAGGCGTGATGCCAGAAAGAAGGTGTCCACTTACCTAGTGTTCCACGAATCCATATGCAGCAGCACGGACCAGGCTTAGATGGACAATCCTAGATGGGCATGCAGTCAGCTTGCCATTGGGAGCCTCAGGCAGGAAAATGTCCAGCCCTGTTTTGAATGGGAAGACAGAGCGGGAAGGCCAAGAATAGAAGAGTACTAACAGAGAGAGGGGGAAATGTCTTCAAAGTTTTTCTCCTTTTCCTGATAATGGGGTGTCTGCAAAGTCTCCTGGGCACAGACCGCCAACAAAGGACCCTTTCATGAGACACCTGGGTGAGGAATGAGCATGTGAATGAGAGCGTAGCTGACCAGGGCCCGAGTCCTTGGCCTCAGCTCTACCGAAGAGCGCAGGGTAGGGTCTGTGCCCAAGTGTGGTGGTGAGGCCCTGAGTGGCCTGAGAGACGGTGACTTTACAGTCTGCATCATTGGACCTTGAGGATCAAACTAGTTTTTGGTGTGAGGCTATAATCAAATAGACAATTTTCAAGCTAATGTCACCTACTTTATGGTATCTGACTGAATATTGGGCAAAAAATGAAAATGCTGGGAACTGCAGAAGTAGCCTCCAAAATATTCATCAGATAATGAAAAAGAAACATCTAATTTGCCAAAGGGACTCCTTTACAACTTGTCCCCACGAAGTGGCTTATGATAACTCATAAGTGAGCCATAAGTAGTCAAGCAGTAGGGTAGAAGTGAATAGCAAATAATCTGAGAGGCCACACAATGTGGGGAAAATAAACTTCAAGGAGTCAGTTCAGACAAATCCTTAATCAAATACATGGCTGAGGAGACAACGGAAGAAACCCTGCAGTGAAAGAAGAGTAACCAGATTTGCTATGACTCATTATTTAAAATGTTCACTTTTGAAAAATGAAATGAAACTAATGAATCCTAAAAGTGTTATCGAGGTGTGATCCATGAGAAGAGGAAGAGGAGGAGGCAGTAGAGAAAGGTGATAGAAACTGCTGTTGAAGGCTCCAACTGGATTTAACAATGACTTCAAGCCAGCAATTTGAGTATGTTCAGAATATGCTAAAACAGTTAAAAGAACCACTCCTACAGAAACAAAGGGATGATATATGGCATGGTAACAAGCCTCCTGAAATAAAATATATCAATAAATAAATTAAAATAATTCAAAATATTGAGATGGGAATTGTGGAGTTAAAAATCGTAATAAACTAACACAAAAAATAAGAAAGACTCTAGCATAAAATTTGGACAGATAGAAGCAAGAATCAGTGAAAATAAATCCATTATCATGTTATTGGAAGAAGAGAGACAGAAATCAGTCTAAGGAAAACCAAGCATTCTAAAGAAACATAAGGGCAGAGTATGCCAACATAAACACATTGCAAATAGCAGGAGAAAATTGAGAGAAATAAAAAAAACAATCAAAGAAACAATAGTTCAAAACAAAGATGCGTGTAGAACAATTACCTGAAGGTGCTTGAGAGTTTTATTTCACGTGGGTGAGCAGGCTGGCCAGACAGTGTCCCTTAGCCACATGCACTGAAGGGGTCAGGTAAGGAAAGGGATTGAGAGGAGAGTTGAAGATATACCCAGCAAGCTGGAAAACTGGGAAAGGAACAAAGAGGGCACACAAACATGACAGTGACCAGCCAGGGAACTTGAACTTGGCAGGAGAGGTGCGCTAGAGTACAGCGGGAGCAAGAAAGATGGGTGATATGGATGACTCGGAAATGCCACAGTTCTGAGGTGTCAGAGAAAGGACTGTGCTACGTGACACCTCTGCGCATGTTACAGTTGGGGGGCAGGGCAAGGTCTAGGGCAGATCTTGCAAGAGCGACCAAGGCAGATATTCTTGGAATGGCAGCATCTAGGCAGCTAAGAGTAGAGTGCATTGGAAAACTCAGGTATGTGCATGTAGCTCTTGCCACAAGTCGAGCCAAGTGTTCTTTTTTTTTTTCCTTTTCAAAGTTTTATTGATAAACAGATAGCAATGAGAAAGTTTCAAATCAAATCGGAAGTACAGTTTCAACAAATAATACACTGCATATATTCTTCTTAGTGGTTAATTGCTGTACAAGATGCGGACTTGTGATCCTATTTACAAACACCATTAGAACAAATCATTCTATTCATTAAGAGAATGCAACTATATATCTATCCTCACCACTTTGAATACACAGATACAAAATGGACATTCATAGGTATACCCCATTTTTCAAAGTTCCGTTATTGAATATTATAGGTGTGTAAACTCAGCAAAATATTCTAAAAGAGTCCAGTAGCCCATAATAGCATTGGGTCTTCTGTTTAACTGGCAATGTCAGAAATTATTGGCCTGAGTTTCCCACAGCTCAACTTAACAGCATGGCTTTATTTCCTATATTTTGTCTTCATACTTTTCTACTGGATGGATAAGACCAAGGTAAAGCAGGACCTATGCAACAAGAGTTGTAGCTTAATCTAGGAGTTAATTGGAAAGATTCTCACCCTGACTAACTATATATACTGATACCTGTGGACTAAGCTACTGCACTGCAGATGGTAATTTGTAATAGTGGTTTCATGTTGGGAGTGCCTGTCGTTGTGGTATTCTGAGCCAAGTGTTTTAATGGCAGAGCAGGAGTGAATCTGAGGCCGACTATTGGGAAACACGCAGGGATGATTCTCAGTGTGATCAGCTTGATCCTCAGTGTGAGCAGCTATCGGCAAGAGTGGGCTTCTTTTCTGAGAAGTAACTGTTGGGTCCTACACGTGCATTTTAAATCAGAATATTTAGCATTCCCTGTTTCTGCAGACTATTTACTTAAAATGTCCCTTCCCCAACTGCAGGAGTAAATCTCAGTATATGTCATAATGTGGCCCTACTGACTTGACCATGGAGAGCTGGCATTTACATTTAGTTTAATCTTTGGCCTCATAATTTCTGCACGATGTTATTTTTCTACTTCTACTCTGTATAATTTTTTATGCCATTTAAATCTCTTTTATAATCTATTTTTGTAGTTTCATTTCCATATTCCATTATCTTACCAATTTCTATAGAAAGAAGAGAGCAAACTTCATTCTGCCTCACAATACATCTTCTACTAAAGTGTAAAGCTGTGTGAGGGATTAATTAATGTGGATAAAGAACAAGACACATGGTGAGTTTGGGGAACAAGCTGCCAGGGTGTGAGCAGCGACCTACTGAATGAGAAGCTGCCGCAGGGTGAGATACTGCAAATGTAGATGTTCAATCTGGTTCCAGGAGAGATGCCTTGGCCAAAGCAAGAGCATGACTTTTCCTGGATCTCAGAAATTAGTTCTCAGTGAAGCTCTTCACAGGCTATGGGACTAGTAACACTGAAGAAGCTGTACCTGAAACCTGAGTGACAGAATAATCCAGGCATTGTGGTTTTTACTGCCCTGTCTCTGCAAGTTAGAAATGTGTTTGTATCAATGTTAAAGTTGAACTACAATCTACCAGGTGTATTATTTTAATTTTAATGTAATTTGAAATCTAGTGATACAGTAAAACCTTTGCTTATTGACATAACCCATGTCAGAACCACGCTTACAATTCACAGCATTGTATATTGAGGAAATGTCCCCATAAAAAGTAATGGAGACTCAGACGGTTCATTCCAGAACCCCAAAATATTCACATAAAAATGATATGATACCATAATATAATACAAAGTAATAAAGGAAGTACAAAATATAAAGGAAAATAAATTAATCTGCACTTTGAAAATTTTCCTATCTGGTGTGAGGGAGACAACAGAAAAAAAGGTAAGGATAACGTTCAGTATCACTAACAGAATCTCTGCTATCCATGGACTCATTGGAATCTTTTTCTTGTCATGTACCATTAACAAGAAGCCTATCCAATGACATTTGTTTTTGACTCTTTTTATAGACTTAGCAGAAATGTTACATTGCTTTGCCGCACTGCTAACAGCCTTGCGAGACACTCTTTCTACAAAATTCTGTATTGTTTCCCACATTTCCCACATTTTTGTAATCTCATTTGAAGTGAGGGATTCCTCCACCCTGTCTCCTTCTCCTCTGCCGATAAGATGCCCTCCCTAACCTCTTGCTTTTGCCAGATGATCAACACCAATCAATCCCTCAGCATGCAGAGAGAGAGAGAGAGAGAGAGAGAGAGAGAGAGAGAGAGAGAGAGAGAGCCAGCCACAGAGAACCACTGGCTCAGCTGTGGTCACATGACACTGGCATCATGTACTACTCATATTGCAAGACATTGTTCGCTTATCAAATTAAAATTTGTTAGAAATGTTTCCTTGTCTTGCAAAATATTCACAGAACAAGTTACTCTCGATCTAAGGTTTTAGTTTACCATTAAATAGATTAGCACAATTGGATCATGCCAAACAGTTCACTTACATAATCCACCAAATACTTTATATATTGATTTCTAGTTTCTTCCTATAGAAGTTTTATTAATTTTCAAATACCTTTAATGCATAATTCCATTTGTTTTGGGGAATCTGTACATATATACATTGATTCACTTTCCCTGCACACTGTTTCCTCTCTCCCTACTCCAGGCCTATTTCCCAATCTCCAGAATTTTGCTTCCTTCTTTCCCATCATTTCTATTTATTTTATTCTTTAAATTATTTATATTTTACATTTTTATAGCATATGGCATTAATATGATGACTTTAACTCTTTGGAGAAGATATCCAGGAAAGTTATAGCTGGGTTAAGTGGAATATTTATTTTTAAATGTGAGGACTCTCCACACTGATTTCCATACTGCTGCACTAGTTTCCACCCCCACCAACAATATAGAAGAGTCCCTATTTCCTAGCACCCTCCTCAGCATTTGTAGTTCTTGGAGAACCTGGTGATTCTTATTCTAAGCAGAGTAAGATGAGAACTCGACGCTGTTTTGCATTTCCCTTGTGACACAGATAGGGAGCTTGTTCCCTGTACTTACTGGCCATTTACACTTCCTCTTTCAAGATGTGTCTGTTCATCTCAAGCACCCACTTAAAATGGGTGTTTGCTTTTTTTTTTAATGGAGTCCAATTTTTAAGTGCTTTATTCTATGAATTAGTTCTTTATCCGAGAAGCAATTTTTTCCCCATGATGTAAATTGTTCCTCACTCTGCTGATTGTTTGTGTTGTTGTTGTGCAGAGCTTTTTAATTTGGTATAATGCCATTTGTTGCTTCTTGGAAGTATACCCTTGGCAAGCCTGGCTCTCTTGAAGAACTAGTGGCCATGCCTAGTTCTTGAGTGCTTTAGCTGAGTATTTTATCTGTCAGAAGATTCAAAGTCTCTTTTTTAAAATAACCTTCAACAAAATCCAATATCCAGCCATGACAGATGAAATATTTTACAGAATAGTTTATCTTAAAGCGATAAAAACAATTTATTGTAAACCCATCATACCAAGTGGAAGAACTCCAAGTAAAACAGGTACAAGATGCTGTCCAATTCTGTCACTCTTATTTGCAGAGGGCTCAATATTTTAGACAGAGTGACCAGCAGGAAAAAGACAGAAAAGATACAAATAGGAAAGAAAGAACTCAGGTTATCTTATCTGCAGATAATATGACCCTTTACGTACAATACACAAGACTGTCAGAGCTAATAAAGAACGTCAGCAACATGGCAGGATACAAAATCAACACACCAAAATCAGAACTGTTCCTGTATACCAGTAACAAATCTACCCACTGAAAAGGACATCAGGAAAACAACCACATTTACAGTAGCTCTGAAAACCTAAACTCCTAGGAATTAATGCAATGGTGAAAGACCTTGTAATGAAATTTATG
Source organism: Octodon degus (assembly GCF_000260255.1). NCBI lineage: Eukaryota > Metazoa > Chordata > Mammalia > Rodentia > Octodontidae > Octodon > Octodon degus. The sequence goes on along the minus strand of NW_004524589.1, from coordinate 3,951,678 downwards.
GTGCTCAAAAGAAAATAAAAAAGAACACTGAGCAGAAAATGAAAAGATATTCCCTCTACCTGGATAGGTGGATTCAACATTCTTAGAATGGCCAAATTACCAAAAATGATATGTTAATTTAATGGAATTGCAATCAAGACAGCAGCGGTATTCTTCATAAATCTAGAGAAAATATCCAAAAACTCATATAGAACCAAAAGAGACCCAGAATAGCCAAAGCAATTCTGAGCAAAAAGAGCAAAACAAGAAGCTTTGTGATTTCATATGCCAAGATACACCAAAAATTTACAGTAATAAAAATAGAACACAGTACTGGCCCAAAAATAGACACTTGAACAAGGGAGTAAAACTGGAGCTGCACAAGCATCCACATGCACCTTTAACCAGCTGATCTTTGACAAAAAGCCTACATACAAATGCTGGAGAAACAGCTGCCTCTTGAACAACTGTCACTGGAAAAACTGGCTGTGCATCTCAAGGGTGAATCTGCACTCTTATCTCTTACCCTGTACTGCAATCAAATAAAAATGGATGAAAAAACCTAAGAAAATTGTAATAGTAATTCTTTGAAGACCCCTGATTAAGCTTGCCTAACTTGAAAAGGCCATTTGAGAGCAATTTTTATCATAATCACCAGCACTACTTTATTTGATTAATAAGTCACTTATTTTCTGAACTTACATAGGGATACATAGTCAGAAATCTGCTGCGGCATATGAAGCTGAACTAGAAAATACAGCATGGACTTCAAACGAGATCTCTATGTTTTTTCCCTTCTACACAACTGGTAGTTAAAAATCATGAATAGCTGGGCTAAAAGCTTAATACTTTCCCACGCAAGACATGGCCTGTTCTCTTTAGCTCATGGTGTGGAAAAGGCGGAAATAAAGAGAATGTGTATGGCCTGGGAGCAGACAATGTCAGAGGAGAGAGTCTTAAGTGGAGCTCACAGCATGAAGGAGGAGCAACGCCTTACACGCAAGATTAGGGTACCTACCCACCCTACCGAGTACCATAAGCAAATGAATGACAGTCCTATCATCTCACCAATCAGAAAGCACTTATCAAAAATAAAAAATAAAACTACTAAAGCACAAAGAGAAGGGAGTAACTTCTTTCCTGAAATTTTCCTAATTTTCTGAGCTCACTACCTCATTTGAGAGAGAGGAGGATTTATCACAGTGTCACCACCATAAACAATTAATATCACTTCAAAGATTGAGCACCCTTGTGGCACTTAAATCCCAATGATTTGAATCCCAATCTCTGCTTGGGATTTATAATTACCAATAGAGATGTATTGTTGGAAAGAATAGAGTTCAGGAATGGGTATGGGTCTGCAATGATATGCAATTGCTGTGGAACTTGTCTAATTAAAACCGGCTTTCTGGTAGTAGGTGTTACTTTAGTCTTGGAATAAATATTGATCCTAGAGCCCTAGTGCATATATGAGGATTAAGAAAAAGCATGATTTGCCTCATGCCAAAGGCTGTGCACTTTCAGTTTCAAATTTCATCATCTCAAGAAGTAGAAAATTCCTAATAACCTATTTATTAGTATCATGGATGGCTGATCTTATTAAAATCTTTTCCTAAAATAGTCTTTATAGCTTTTGACTCCTTTCCAAAATTTTCACTAGTCTTTTATGAATTCAAGAAAGTCATTTTTGTTCAAGATGAACAACCCCGTTATATTTTCAGATTCTCGAACCTTACAGGGAATGCATATTGTTCCTTATGCTTTCTATTGAGAACTAGGAAGCATGTTAGGAGTTTCAGTTGGCTACTATGTCATGTGTTATAATTCTAGGCGATAGAATAAAACAGAATATTCAACCTAAGGAAAACAAATGTTCTCATTTCTGGTCAGGTCATTTTCAGGCAAATACTGATTTTCATGCAGAAAATTTATTTTTGTTTTCTTTCACTCACTCCACCTGAAAACATTTATCTTTTCACCTTATAAAGAGCCCTTCTGATTTATTCTACTAATTAGTTGCACAGCTCTGAATCTTACTAGAAAATTCTATGAATGTAATGATAGTCTGCTTCTCAAGCATCTGTAAATAAACCACAGAGATAATGGAGATAGATTTTTTTTCATTATTGGAAAAAAAAGAAGAAAAATACACTTCCATCTACATCCACGCAGCCGATAGCAGCTTGCAGTCTGTTATCTTTACAGTCACTCTGTGATTTCTTGGTATGAATTTTATTAAATGCTCATACGATGGCCATTTAATGCTCTGAAACTGAGGTTTTTAAGAAAGCATGAGGAGCGATACCCAAAAGCACTTATGAGGGCATTTCTCACTTCATTAAATTCAGGGATTAAGTGATTTCACAAAATTTATTTTACTTCTATTAAATAAAGGAAGTTTACTTTTTCTTTCTTTCTTCATTTTTTTTTTTTTTTTTTTTTCATTTAGTTCAGGGTCCACAGGGTCTCTCTACACAGATTGGACTCATAGTGATTCTCCTATTTTCAGCCTCCCAAGCACTGGGATTACACGCATGCGCCATCATGCCCAGAACTAAGAAACATTTTAGGAGTTTCTTTTTTTTTTTTTTTTCTTCAAAGTTTTATTGATAAACAGATAGCAATGAGACAGTTAGGAGTTTCATTTGGTTGCTATGTCATGTGTTATAACTGGCTACTGTGTCATGCTCAGTCACTTTCTCAGCACGCCCTGGGGGTGGGGCTGGCATGGCGTGCCCGGAATTGAACCCGTCCCGTGCCTGCCTAAGCAGGAGCTTCAGTGCGCTGAGCTATCTGGCTGCTCCAGGAAATTCAATTTTTTAAAATAAGAATACATGATAATGCAACAAATGAATGCAAAATTTCCATCTACCTCTTCTTTTTCCAAGTGAGGTCCAGGATGAAGAAAGTAGAAAACCAACTCATGGCGCGACTACACTGTTACAGCAAAAATAGGTGACTCGGTCGTTTTCTTCCACTGCAGTAAAATGAACAAAAGAGCCCCAATAATTTGACTAGCTCATACCTGAATTCTCAGTAGAAACTGAAACCAGTCCACAGCAGGGAAATAGGAACTGATAAGCAAAGAGCACCTGGAGTACTAACGTGTTTATTCCTTTATATATTTTCTCATTTCTTTTGACTTTTTACCCATTTATTTTTTTCCTTATTTGCCACCACAATCCAGTGAGCCTCATATCTTCCATATATCATTACAATTACTTCTAGCCTTTATAAAACCAGCTATACATATA
>NW_004524589.1:3946644-3948140 GCF_000260255.1 Octodon degus | reverse complement strand
AGGGATTGAACTCAGGACCCTGCACTTGCCAGGCAAGCGCTTATGTTACTGAGCTATCTCCGTGGTCCCCATAAAAGGATTTTAGTTGCATAAGAGAATTTACTAATCTAAATTCTGGCGGGGGTAGGTGGATGGGCAGAGCAGGAACCGACACAGAAGTTAGATGATGTGAACAAGATAGCAAGCCTGGTTACTGACAGCGAGAAGATGGGCAGGCCAGCCTTAGGACCAGGGTCCCCCACCTGCGGTCACTTCTCTGTTGGGAGAGTAATGCCGACACTTTAGGGGAGAGGCTGGAGGAGCCCCCTCCTTGGAGGACAAGGAGCGGCACGAGCAGTCTGACACGGGGCTCTTCGTCATGGGTGCTGGGTGTGAAATTATGTATACCACACAGCTGGACAACAGAATCTGGTCGTTACATACATGCATACAGGCAAGTGCGTGTGATATAGACACATTTAATTGCATAAATACATATACACAGATACATGGTTGACTGTTATCTACGTGTCTATTCTCACTAATCAATTTTGAAGCAAGAAATTTCTAAAAATACTACTTTTCTCCTTATTTTATTTTTCATAAAATATAGTATAATGCTGTTATTATGAGTTTTTATGTGGATTATTAAGTTCAAAATATTTCCTGGAAGTACAGATGTAGAAAAACCTTAGATAATTAATTCAGAGATGCTATAAAAGTAAAAACAGAAGATCAAATAATCAGTAGTCAGCCTTATTTCCCTTACATATATCTGACCTAATAAAAATTATCTAATAGAGTTTTTATTATAAGGTAATAATGCACTAATTAATTTGATATAGTGTAATGCATATGTTAATTATCAATATGTAAAACACTTCTAGGTATATGTATTATTAATATAGAATACATTTTGGTTGTATATTCGTATTACTTTTCTGTGTATAGTCATACATGGCTACATATCACCATAGAATATTATTGCACATTTTATATATGATTCTATAAATTTTCATGGTATGCAGTTTATGATTTTGCTTTGTGTTCAAAATTCAAATTTGCTTGAATTAATACAAATTTATATTTATATATTAAAAAATACTTCTTGATCTCTCCCACCAAACACACCAGAAAAGCTGCAAGGAATCAGGATTGCAATCAGGGTTTTAGTGTAAGAAGTGAGACAAGGAGCTGTGGAGATAGCTCAGTAGAATAAGCGCTTGCCTGGCAAGCGCAAGGTCCTGAGTTTAATCTCCGATACTGGGACGAAGAGAAAAGAACTGAGAGAAACAGCCAGTCAGGAGAGGGAGCGATGTCTCCATGCTGGAATCCACCTTGCGTGAGTTTCTAAGAAGGCTGAAGTGTCTAATACCAATGTATGTTGTGTAAGTTTTGAAAACAGATGGTGTTCATTTTACTTGGCAGAATTTATGTTTGTTCCCTTGGCTTTTCTGATTCTTACAATAATCTTTTATGACCTTTTCAGGAGTGAGTTTTAAAAATTGTATTTTATG
>NW_004524589.1:3939428-3945929 GCF_000260255.1 Octodon degus | reverse complement strand
CGTCGGGCCTCTCTGCTTGGCCTGTTTGGAGATAACAACTTGTGCACCGTCCACGCCAAACGTGTAACTGTTCTGCCAAAAGACATCCAGCTAGCACGCCGCATACGTGGAGAACGCGCGTAAGAGTCTACTACGGTGGGAAGCGTTTCATTCTCAATTTTATTTTTCTTCTTCTTCCTGTTATTGGTAGTTTTGAATGCTAGCTTTTTTGTTTCCTGTCCCCTTCTCCACCCCATGGGGTAAAAAGGTAACAAAGTACATGATTGCCAGTGGAAAACAGGGGACAGAAATCAGGTCTTGGCAGTTTTTCCATTTTAATTTGTGTGTGAATTTTTATCTTCCTGCAGGATGTAGAGCATTAATACAGGTCAAAAATGCTTTAGTGAACAAGTTTCAGCATTTCAGCCTTATAGCAATTATAAATAAAATTCTGTTAAATTTTTCTGGAACAAAGAGAGATAAAGCTTCTATTCCCTGCAGTTAGCTTATAAAATGAAAAGAACTATATATTTGGGAGAGCGAATTTTGACTTTTTATTGTGTCCTAAAAAGTGTGGGCCACACACACACAAAAAAAATACACAAAGAAAGGTCGCACAAATAGGTAACGATTTCCAAGCAATTAAAATGGCACTGATTTTTATCTAAATGAGCAGCATACAATTACAATAACCTGATCAAATTCATATAGCTACACATGCAGCCTCGGTTGTATGGTAATAACAATAAACTTCTCTTCTAGAGGGTTAACAACCTAAGTTTGCAGACCAAAATTAGAGAAAAAGGAGGGCCACAAGGAAAGCCAACATTTTGGCCCTAGCCTTCCAAGGTCAATTTTTTAAGATTCAGGACATATGAAAACTTGTACTGTAATGTCACATAACTCAGTAGTGTCCCAAATTTTCTGATCAAGGAGATTATGGGGCCAAAGAGGAAGTGATCGATGATGTAGAGTGTGCCTAAAGAGAGTCACATGGAGAGAAAACATTCTCTCAGGCTTTCACAGAGAGCACATGGGCCAAGCAATGGCCATGACTCATCCACATGGCTGACACTGACAAAGGATCTATAATCTGAGGTACAGGATCTCAGGATAAATCCTGAGGGGATTTCACTGACCTTATCAGACCCAAAAGCTACAACTCTTGTTGCATAGGTCTTGCTTTATCTTGGTCTTAACCATCCAGCAGAAAAATATAAAAATGAAATATAAGAAGTAAAGCCATGCTGTTATGTTGAGCTGTAGGGGACTCAGGTCAACAATTTCTGACATTGCCAGTCAATCAGATGACCCAATACTATTATGGACTGCTGGACTCTTTTAGAATATTTTGCTGAGTTAACACACCTATAATATTCAAATAATAGAACTAAACAAAAAAGGGGATAGAGATGAATGTCCATTTTGTATCTGTGTATTCAAAATGGTTAGAATAGATATATAGTTACATTCTCTTAGTAGAGGGATTTGTTCTTATAGTGTTCGTAAATAGGATATCATGTCTGCATCTTGAACAGCAATTAACCACTAGGAAGAATGTATACAATGTGTTAGTTATTGAAACTGTCCTACCAATTTGGTTTGAAACTGTCTCATTGCTATTTGTTTATCAATAAAATTATGGGGAAAAAAAGTAAGGCATACACTTAATACTGCACTCAAGTCTAGAACCCAATTTGATTTTATTCTACTGTTCATTGCAGAATTGCATGCTGTCTTTATACTGAATACAATGTATAAACAATTAAGAAAGATGTATATGACAATGGCACAATTCTGTATTATAATCTAAATGTTGTTTAAAAATTTAAATGAAAAAATAATGAGATGTTTTCACACTGATGTTAAGATGTACATAAATGTTTTTAGGGTATAGGTTGTTATTTTTCTTTAATTTATGTACATATTTTCTTCAATAAAGAACTACCACCTGCAGAGTTATAAATAAAAGAAAATGGAAACATAAATGTGCCACTAAAACCTAACAACTGTATTCTTGTACTCGTGGCTAATATGCAGCATGAGAGCTAGAAAATTACTTTGGTGTTACGTAGGTATTGTTAAAGTATTTCACCGTTTAAGTAAAACAATAGCACTATACTTGAGGAAAAAGTTAGGGGCAAGTGGGGAAAAAGCCTGGATATAGGACTGATCATAAATGCTTTTACAAAGTGAAAAAAAAAATTTATATCTTAACTAGCAACCTCTTGCCACCTAGCCAATCATTTTTCTGCTTGTTTAAATGACTTTTGTTTCTCCCTTTACACTTCCCACTACTTGACTTTATATACGTATTTATATTTATATGGCAAAGTTTTCTCATAGCCCCTACATTGGAAATAAAGTGTTACATATACATTAAATTAAGTTTTCTACATTAGCAAGTAGATAAATACTAATTTGAGATCTAAATTCCAAATTAAAATCCATAGAAGAGACAGAAATCCTGGGTGTCTATGTAACTTTGAACTTCTGAGCACATTCTCAATTCTGTTTAGTGGTTTTATTGATTGTTAGGATTTTTTCTCTAGCTTTATGAAGAATGCTGCTGCTGTCTTGATTGCAACTCCATTAAATCAACATTTTTTTTTTTTGGCCATTCTAAGAATGTTGATTCCACCTTTTCAGGTAGAGGGAATATCTTTTCATTGTCTGCCCAGTTCTTTTCAATTTCTTTCTTTTGAGCACTATAATTTTCATTATAGAGAACGTTCACCTTCATTACATTAACTCCTAGAAGTTTAGCGTGTTGGAGCTATTGTAACTATAGTTCTTTTCCTGACGTCCTTCTCAGTGGGTAGGTTCATTACTGGCATATAGAATGCTTCTGATTTTGGGGTGTTGAGTTTGTATCCTGCCAAGTTTCTAACTTTCTTTGTTAGTTCTGACAGTCTTGAGGTGAAGTGTTGCAAAATCTTGTATGTAAAGGATCACATTATTTGCAGATGAGATAACCTGAGTTCTTTCTTTCCTAGTTGTACTCCTTTCTGTACTTTTTGTACTCCTATTTGTACTTTTTTCCTGCTGGTCACTCTGGCTAAAACATTGAGCACTATACTAGACATGAATGGCCAGAGTGGGCAGTGTCTCACACCTGTTTGTAGAAGGATTACTAGGAGTTCTTTCCCATTTAGTATAATGGGTTTACAATATATTATTTTGTTGCTTCAAGATAAGCTTCTTCTATGCAAATTTTCATCCATCATGACAAGATGTTGGATTTTGTTAATTTTTGTTGTTGTTGTTGTTTGTTTTTTTAAGGGACAAAAAAAAAAGACTGAATCTTCTGGAATGCAAAATGGGTAAAGTATTTGAGGCATAGGAGTCTTATTTATAGCGAGATGGTTTTCAACAAAGAGTTTTTCTGTGGTGATCTACCATAGAAGGAATGTCATAATGATGCTGTTTTGATAAGGGTCAAGTAAATAGAGAAATCTTGAGTCTGGGGTTGGGGATTTAGCACAGTTGCGTAAGCACTTGCCTGGCAAGCCAAGGACCCAGATTTGATCCCCAGTACTGCATGCTGTGCCTTCCCAAGAACCTAGAGCGTGTGGTGCCAGCCACTGAAACCAGGTGTGGAGGTGCATGCCTGTAATTCCAGTACTGGGAAAGCTGAGACAGAAAGAGCACTGTAAGGTGGAGCTATGCAGTGAGACCCTGCATTAAAAAAAAATCTTGAGTCTGAATAGACCAAGTGCTGTGCAGATATAGGTGAGGGCTGAATTCCTAATCCCAGCACAGAGAACGAGAGTGATGACTCTGGAGAGCGCTGGCCATCCAGTGGTGTCCAGTGCCTATTTTTACAGGAAGTGCTTAGATGAGATATTTTATATAAAAGTTTTACCATTCTGAGGTCTCAACCTCAAGCAATGATTTTTTTCCTATTATCTTAAGCATTTTGTGTAACAGAATGTGACCATTTCTTCATGAGTGGAAATAATTTTTTAGTGAAGTGTTCTAAGAAATATTAATGTGTGACCCAGACAAAACCAGGCTCAAGGTCAAATAGCTTGGACAAATAATTTATGTGCCTTTTTTATTTTTTAGTGCAATAGCACTTAATTGGACCTACATAACTCTGACAGAAAAGAGCTGCTTAACTTTAATATGTCAAAGAGATAACTCCAGGGGCCAGTGAAATAGCTCAGTGGTCTAAAGTGCCTGCTTAGGCAAGCTTAGGTAGGTGCAGGGGACTGAGGTTCAACCCCCAGCACCACAATCAGTGCCAGCCCTGCCCTCAGGGTGGGCTGAGCCGCCCCCCCAAATATATCTCCAATATTCTAAAACCTATTTCTCAGTAAATACATATTTTGGAAAATGTAAGCTTAATAAGGAAGACATTTTAAGATATAGAGTATTTTTAAACCATCATTACCAGATACTTCTATTGTGTTTCTAAAACATTAATATTATTTAACTTCCTTAAGGAACTTGGTAAAATGTAGATTCTGGTACAGTATTTCCCTAAGGCGCAGGAGAGATTCTCCATGCCCCAGTAGGTTTCAGGTGACATCTAGGCTACTGACCTGGAAACCAAACTGTGGCCACAACACTTGTGTAGCATTGTAACGTTCAGTACCATGGAAGTTGTGGAGGTGTAGAGAGTGATGTGGCGTTTCATTTCACAGCTTCCCTCACGTAGGCTGATGATGTGAAGCAAAACATTTAAGTTGTGCAGAAATGTTTTTACTTTAGCTTGGGCTGGAATCAGGACAAAAGCAAGTGATACAAAAGAAGCCTCCTCTCATCTACATACCAATGAAAAGAACAAGTGAAGAGGAATGTTTCACAACTCCTAGACCACATTCTAGACCAGGCCTGTGAGAAGGGGTCAGATGTAGCTTGAGATTATTGCCTGAGCTCCTTCTGCGCTGCAGATGCCCTGGTCCCTAGTCCTTCATGAGGATTGGACTCAAGAAATGTCCTTCGAGCCCCAAACCTAGGGACAGCACTTAAAATAGATATGCTTAATTCTGAAATATATTACCTGATGTTGAAAACTATTGAGGACTTGTATCAGACTGTTTCTTTGTTGGGAATCTTAAAACAGAATGTAAACTTGGCTTCATGCCTAAAAGATATCCTATCAAAGTTACCCTGCATTTGTGGGATATATTGCCTTTGGAAATAATTGATCATTCTCCCTTGACCTGCCATGGAATCCATGGGAGAGAAAACCACCAAGATTACTGTGAGTCTTGTGCATGAGGGTTGTCACAATCGTAGCACAATGAGACCTCAAAAAAGAGTCAGGTTACACATCACAGGAGTCTCTGCCCAGGAAAAGGGGCTAAGGTCTAACACAAATGAGCATCAGTGACTCTGCCTCATGGAAGGCAGCGCAGGAGAGAGGGGCTGTTCAGGGACCCTCCAGACCTTGAGAAGGTTAAGATGCTACCCACCACCATAGCCTTCCTCTTCCAGGTTTCCAATTTAAAGCTGGTTCGAATGGGAAATTGAGTTGAACTGTAAACTATGGTGTTCCAGTTTTAATCATGAAGTGCATCATTTGATTTCTGTATCTAAATTTAAACTGTATTTAAATTGGTGTTTAAAAGGATATATGCTCTCTTGTACCTAGCAAACACCCTACCCCAAAGCAAAACAGGGAAACCACGGTGGTCTCACTGTTGGAGAGTCCATTGAGGGCTGCTGGGGAGTTTAAGTTAGGAATGGTGGAGGGCAAAGTTGAGCTGTATTTTATGTTGGGAGCCAGAGATATGAACCACTCTGGTCATAGAAGACTAGCGTCGATCTATTCTCCTTGGTTAGTGTCGGAGGTTAGAGCATGCTTTGCCAACATCTCGGTCCTCACCTCCCATTTGCTACAACTCTTCAGCAGATACCTCTGAGCATGCGTGATTAGCCCATTCAGGCTCTGAACACCAGCAGGAAGGCCTCTTGCGTATGTAAAATATAAGCACTTCAGCACTGAGGGTTTGCCTTTGTGCACCGGGTTTATTTCAGTTTTTCTATTTCTATTTAAATATTGAGTTCATTCTTTTATTGTTTCTATTTTTTAAATAGTAGATTCTTGTACTCTTATTTTAAAAAGAAATTATACACGAAACATACATAAAATGTGTTTGTATAAACGAGTGCATATCAACAGAAGCATGGTGAACATCTTTGATCATTGTTCGTTGCTCATTGCTTTAAGGAACTTTCAAAAGTTACAGTGGATTTGCAGAAAGCAACATGGAGACAGTGCATCTGGTGTCCTAAAAACAATAAATTGGTTTGTGTGTATTTGCACATGTGTGCACTGTTGTTCAAGGGATAGCTGTGTCCTAACTTTAAACACACAAACACAAAGAGATGCTTCGGGTGGTTTTGCTAGTTACCTCCTTCCTATTTTTAGCTCTGATGTGATGGTTTTCTGCTTCAGAACTTGACGTCTTTATGGATCCAAATGATGTCCATTATGTCTGATTTTCCCTGCTATCAGCAACCATTTATTGATCATTTTTCATTTATCAGAAATTGTGCTGGGATAAACAT
>NW_004524589.1:3937007-3939295 GCF_000260255.1 Octodon degus | reverse complement strand
TGAACTTCCGAAGACCTTCATCCATAGCCATGTGACAGGGTAGAGTATAAACAGTTGATTATATGCCAGCAGTCCACTTTGTTCTACAAGTGCAATATAAATTTTGTGAGGATCTTTTGCTATTTACAGTGCTATTGCAAAGATTATACTATAGTTTTTCCTTTGCCAGTTATTTACAATAAATGAAATTTAATATCATTTCAAGAGATAACATTAAACTGTGCAGACTCCATGAGATTAAAGAAAAATATGCTTTGCTTTTATTCTGAATTCTTTTTGGGGAATGAAAATTTGAACTATTTCTGAGTTTTATGGGTAACCCATATACGTCTATAAAGTTAATTCTCTGTCTCAAGAGAAACAGACATAAAAAGGCCAATTACAATTTTATGAATAGGAAATATAAGGTCTGGGGCTTTGATTTGTCTATTGTTGCATTCTAAATAACAGCACTGTTTCAAGGGAATACTTGCATCTTTGAAGACACCGAATAGCTAGCAACTTTGGTTAGGGAAAAGTCCAACCAGATACCTTGTGAGTCCTTATATATTGTGAGCAATGTTAAAATAGATTCCAAATCAGTGTCTTATTTTGATGAAAGCTCACAAGACAATTTGGAAGGTCTTTGCCAGACTCTAGAGACCCAGGCGCAGATGGTGCCGCATTAAGTGACTTTGTATTTTGAGATTTGAAATGAGTTCTAGTCCCACTTGTATATTCCAACAGTGACGGACTAATTGGATGTGGTAATTGATTATTAAAGGATTTACACTATTAAACTTTTTGAATCCATGCATTTAATTTAAAAATTACTAAAATAATCAAGCTGTAAAATTTATCTCCAGATTGAATGTGGAAAACATATTTTGCATTGTTAAGTAATAAAATATTCTGGATAAATGAATTTTCTCTCAAGTGACCTACAAGCCTTTGAGATATCAAAACTTAAAATATTTTAATGACTGTCATATGTAAAACAACATTTTTTTAATACTTAACTTTCCTATCATGCCACGTAGATTTGAAGTAAAAATGCTTATTTCTCTTTCCTCCTCCTCAGAGTCTTCTTTTCAATGCAGTCATTTAGGAAAAAAGAGAACATATTTTTGAGAAGATATATATTCATACTTTGCATTGCATTGTTTAATTTAATGAGAGGGAAACATGCTGAATTTACAAGTTAGAAATTTCTTCCATGTCTTTCACATAGATTAAAATAAAACAATAAAATATCTTTAACTTTTCATTGAGTACTTTATGTATATCCAAAAATTTTATGTGAATTATATAATATGCCTCAGAAAGGCTATTCATGTTTGTGATCCATCTTTTCTTCAAAGCATATTTACATGGTCTCAATCCACTTTATTACCTAAAACTAACTTTGTAACGCTAAATTCCAGATTTCAGTATAAAAGTGACATTACTGTAGTTGAGTTGTTTTCTCAGACAAGTAGCTTAAATGATTAACTTATTTATATTAGCAATTATTTAAACAATTATAAATTGATTTATGGAATGTTTAATACTTCGTTTTATTACATCCCTAGCCAATTAACCCAGATTTAGTGGCTTTATTTGTTTACTGCAGTTCTGCAGGTCAGAAAGCTGAAGTGGGTTTATGAGGCTAACATTAAAACCTCTGTCCCTTCTGAAGCTGCTCACCTTTTGCTGCTTCAGTGGTGATCTTCAGTGGTGATCTTGTCCTTCTGACCTTATCTTTCTAACTGCTTCCATTGTCTCAACTTTTCTGGTTCTTCAATCTTTTGCGTTCTCTTTTACTGGGGATGGAGAGATAGCTCAGTGGAATAAGAGCTTGCCTGGCAAATATAAGGTCCTCAGTTTAATCCCTGTTTACCACCCCCCCCAAAAAAATACAAAAACAAAAACAAAAAAACATTCCTTTCTCTTTCTCTTATAAAAACCTGAGGCTACATTGCCCCCCCCCAGATAATCCAAACTAATCTTGATTTCAAAGTCCTTAATTTAATCTTACTTGCAAAGTGCCCTTTTCCATGGAGGGCATACTCCTTAGCATTGTGTCGCCTACAAAGGAAATAGACTATAAATGTTTCTACATGTTTTGTTCTTTATTCACTTAATTTTATATTGCCAAGATCTTTCTAGATATTACATAATACAATTTCTACTTCTCCTTTGTAATGGTGAACCTCATTTATTTAGCACAGATGGGATTTGAAGATATTTTACTTGCTTATTATTGTATAATACATAAATGAATATACTCTATGTATATAAAATTGGGATTTTTAAAGTAAAGTTCATAT
>NW_004524589.1:3933171-3936907 GCF_000260255.1 Octodon degus | reverse complement strand
ATATAAGATTTTCATGTGATTTTTGCCAGTATAATATAATCCAAAATTTTGCCAAGAATTGCTTTATATAAAGATCAAAGCCCTACACAGGGAAGTTTATAATAGCTGGACATGTTCACCCACAGTTGTATCCACACACTCTAGAAGGTTGAAGCAGAAGGATTGGGAGTTCAATCCCAACGTGAGTCATTCAGCAATTTAGCAAGACTGTCTCAAACTAAAGAGAAGAATGGGCTAGGAAGGTAGCTCAGTGCAAAGGCCTTTAGTTCAATCCCCAATATAATCCAGGTTTATGATACAAAAGAGGTAACTGACTGATGATGAGGGAAATTATATAATTTATGTCAATATAAATATGTGAATTATTAATTAAGATGTAACTATTGTGCTTATTGTAGGTATCATTTGTGTTAAATCTAATTCAATACTCTGGCTTCTCTTCAGAATGTAAAAATCTTTTGCCTTTTTAAATCTAATTCATACTATCTTTCAAAATTGGAATACTAAAACATCTTTATTCTAAACTTACATCATTTCTTAGTTTTCTTTTGTCTTTTTTTTTTCTTTTGGTAGCAGGAATCAAACTCAGGCCAGTGCACGTACCAGGCAGTTGCTGTGCAGCAGTCCTGTATCCCTGGTATTTAGTTCTCAGTTGCAGTATTAAAGTGATGATTTTTCTAACTTGATTCTTCATTATTTTATTTGTTTGCCATAATGTAATTTTATAAGACAATCCATAGAAACAATATGTTGGCAATCTTCTGAAATTTCTTTTAGCTTGACTTAGATTAAGAATTCTTAAAGCTGTCCTTGTTAATGGACAGCGACACATATCTCAAAGCCACTTGTTCACATGGCTATGAGGCGGCTCTCCAAGCCAGCAAGTCTGTATGGTTTTACTCAGAATCATTAGAAATCACTGCACACAGGATCAAAATGCGGCATGTAGTCATATACAGTGCTCATGAAACTGCCATTTTCAGTTTTAAAGAGTGAACTAAAATTTGAGAATGGAAAGTATTGAAACAAAAACTATGACCTTGTCTCACAATAGTCTAAATTAGCACCAAATCCACTTTTTTTTTTTAATCACATTCTAAGAATGTTTTGGAAATCCACCACGATTAGCTGATGAACAATCCGTTGGAAGGAAGTCACAAGTGAGGTTAACTGTGCTGCAACTCCAATGCATCAATACCACATCTGCTGCAAAATGTGAAAGACATTGGTCCTTCCTAGGATGATTCTGGGCTTAGAAAAAGTGGATTTTCATAGGAGTCTCTTTGTGACATACGTGCTACTCAGATAATGTGCAGGATGATAGACAGCAGAAAATCGAAGAAAATTTTGGTTTCAGAATATGATTTCTCTTGAAAATGGATGATAAATGAAAATTATATAAGTGGAGAGAAGACATAATAACCAAAAGGCTGCATAATAATAATCATAGCAAGGGGAAACTATTGCATTTGTAAGATTAGAGCTAATAGGTTTTGCAGGAATGCAATAAATCAATTTTGAAAATGTCAAATCAAATAAGGGGTGCGAAGCTAGTAATGAGTATGTGGTTTACAACAAAACCAGAAATTGAGTTGTACAATTTATTTTAACCACCATCATTTGCAAAGCACATAAGAAATGCTAAGAGGTATGTTTCATTTACATGTGCAACAATCTCATACACTGGAAGGCAAGAGAAATTCAAACTGCACTGCAAACTGATGCTAATTCTGTTTTATGGGAACTAAATCAATTCGTGAAATTAAGTTTTAAAAGTTAATGACTACTCCTGTAAGGGATCATATCTTTAATATAATCTAGAAATACTATATTAAAACAGTTTAATCATGGGCGTGCCATATATTGTGCTATAAATTGTGTCCAAAGAGCAGCCATCCCCTTCTGGAGAGTAGAATTTTAATGTGTGAGTGAAAACAAAGTTTCCTTTTTTATAGTTAAGTTTTCTATAGCTATGCATTATGGACTACCACTAAAAGTGAAAGAACAGGCCAGCAGTTAAGGTTGTGGGCATTGGGCCACTTTTGCTTTCTATTTATCTTTGTGTATTAATAAATTGCACAAGATTTTCATAGAGAAAAACCTTCTTTCTGAGAAAGCAGACCAAATTCTGTTTTAAAAAGCCATTTTTATTTCTATAATTCTACTTTGTCAGGTCAGCAATAATTTGCCAATACATTTCTTAATTTGTATGTTTTCAAACTTTGATGTCATTCAAACAATAATTCTGTTCTCGTGCTTTAAAAATTCAGACTTATGATGTTTTCTTATCTATAAAAGATCAAGTAACAATGTCACAAGAAAGTAGACTGTGAGGATGATTAGAAGAGGGACAGTTGTTAATTTTGTCTGCTTGAGGGTGAGGATTTATTCTCTTATCATATCATATGACATTTTACTATTAATTAATAATGGTTGACTATATAACTGCTGATCATGAGAAATAATTTCATTTTTAAGAAGCATATTACTAACTTAAAATTTAATTAGATTGATAACTGAGAAATAATGTCCTTATGCTCAATTATACTGATTTAGTCCATATCTAATTTTTATTTTTAGTAATAAATATTGAACTTTCTGATATTTCTTAGACACTTCAAAGAGTACCTTTTATGCAAAATATGACTTTACAGTGATTTTGTCACTGTTTAGTAACAAAATTTTCTCCCTTTCTCTTTTTCTTTTTCTTTTGCTGTACCGGGGATTGAACTCAGGACCCTGCACTTGCCAGGCAAATGCTTATTCTACTGAACTATCTCCCCGGCAAAATTTTCTCAATCCCACCAAATGATACAGAAAGTTTCTATTTTATTTCAATGAAATTATTAGTATATAAATATTTCCCTTGAGTTTTTCATGTTAGTCTGAACATTTTCTGAATATGTTTTGAATTAGATAGTAGCTTTTGCTTTGTAAAATAGTACAATAAATTTGTGAGCATATTAAAGAATATATTACCAAATTCCATGTTAATCTTCTTGTGATGAAGTAGAAGGCCTCAAATTCTGTAAAGACAGCGTATCTGATTCTGAAAGAGTTCCAAAGAGAATCGAAATATTTTTTTATTTTTTAATGCGCAATTGAAATGGAGGGAAAATGTATAGATACTAATTATATAATATCATAACTATAAATAAATATCAGTCTTTTGTCAGATATATTCTTCACCATTAATTTAGTAAACATTTATTGAACATGAAATATAAACTCTCAAGCTACTAGAGATACAGGAAGTGAATTGGATAAAATTGCAGCCCTAGAGATTTGGAGAGGAGAAAAAGTAATTTCTTCTAAATGGTAAA
Organism: Octodon degus; assembly: GCF_000260255.1. Classification (NCBI taxonomy): domain Eukaryota; kingdom Metazoa; phylum Chordata; class Mammalia; order Rodentia; family Octodontidae; genus Octodon; species Octodon degus. The sequence continues at coordinate 3,933,584 of NW_004524589.1, read as the reverse complement.
GGCTTTTTGATATAGACATGCACAAGGAGGAGGAATACCAAATGGGCAATCCATTCTGCTTACAGAAGCAGACTACATAGGGAAGATATTCTTGTCCTGCCTGACCTTACCGTTCCATGAACCAAAATGGAAAGGAAGGGTCACTTAGAGTGATAAACCAAATTTCAATTTCCCTCTCTGAGGTTTCTAGTTAGATTCACAGGTGAATTACATTGGATAAAGCCCAGGAAATCACATAGTTGTTAAATTTACTGTGTTTCCAAGACCAGTTGGATTTATTATGCTGTTAATATTATTAAAGATCGTGTTTGAGTTTTATTTCTTAAGAAGTAAAATTATATTTTGAAATACATATTTTCAATCTCAAATCTTGTTAGGTCCCATTAAAGAAAGTGACAAAGCTGTATGCATAT
>NW_004524589.1:3920272-3921850 GCF_000260255.1 Octodon degus | reverse complement strand
CTCTCGCACGTGTATGGCTGATGGAGCCGCCTTCTTCTTCCTGGCCTGGAAACTTCAGAATGAGGGGCTCAGTAGCACAAGCGGGCATCACTCCAAATGCATGTCTGAAATACAAGATTTTCTAAAAGGTAGATGAAGAGTCTTGTTATGAAACAAAAAGCTAAGCCAGAAAATTCCAGAACTTTTCGGTCCCTCTCTAACTGTGAGACTGTGACAGCAGCTGTCCCCCCGAGTTGACAAGTATTATGCAGCTATTGAGGAGACGCTGTTGCAAGTAGTTCAGTGACAAGACAGGGAAAAGAGGAAAGACGAGTGCAGAGAGAAAGTGAGGAAGAAGAAAACGGAGAGAGAGCTTAGAATTATAGAGAAATGAAGAAATGGAGTTTGGGAATTCACATAGAAGTCCACCCTCATGGAAGGGAGCAGCCTGCAAGGTAGGAGTGCATTTGCTGGACTGCAGATGAAGACACATAAGAGGTGATTGATAATTCAAGGAATTTATCTATATCTTTATCAATTTATAGACCATTCACCTCTTATGTGTCCTTATCTGCAGTCCAGCAAATGCACTCCTACCTTGCAGGCTTCTTAGGACCACGGCCTTAACCATCTTTTTTATATAAATGCATGGTGTTGCCCCTGCCATATTTCCTAACTTCTCTAACAACAATGGAGCACCCATCTCTGACAAAACAAAACAAAAAAGGGGGATATAAATAAAGGGCCATTTTGTAGTGAAAAAAATATATATGTATATACAAAATAGTATAGATATACAGCTATCTTCTATTAGTTCAATGAGAAGAAAGTTTTGTATTAATATTGGTTAGACAACATATCATGTCTGCATCTTGTCCTCTGAATAACTACTATGAAGACAACAATACACAATGTATTAATTATTATAACTGTCCTACTAACCTGTTTTGAAACTGTTTCATTGCTATTTTTTTTTTCTTTAAATTGATTCCATTTTTTTTTTTAAAGAGTGCTCATTAGTCCCTAGGAAAGTAGTTCTTCAGGCTTCAGTTACATAAAGTGAGGTAGATTTAACATTTACCTTCTCCAATGGTGCCACACTATCTGTACCTCCTTATATTGAGGGTAACGCCATTCTGGTACACTGTCACCTGCCCCTTCTTCATTGGCATTCATAGTGGCTGTTCAGTGAACATAAATTGTCTGGCCATCAGATTCTTGGCATTTGCTAACAATTTTTACTGCAGTTCTTGATTTTTCAGTGCAAGAATTCTTTCATGGGGGTGATTTATTTATTTACTTTTTGAATTTATTTACTTTTTGGAATTTTAGGGTTACAGGGTGTTCAGGGTCTCACTGCTAGATTGGACTTGTAGTGATCCACCTGTTTACAGCCTCCCAAGAACTGGGATTACAGGCATGTGCCACCACGCCCAGTCTCAATTGCCTTCTCAGTGCTTCCTGTGGGCAGAGCCAGGCATGGCAGGCCCTGAGATCTAACCCCCGGCCCCCTGCACCTGTTTGTAGGCTCTTTAATCCTCTGAGCTATTTGGCTGACCCAAAGTAGAGAAGAATTTTTTTTTTTTTTTTTTTTTTTTG
>NW_004524589.1:3912849-3920172 GCF_000260255.1 Octodon degus | reverse complement strand
TATAAATATATATATTGAACATGCTATGATAGGGTCAAAACTAACTACAGTGAAATCATTTGAGGAAAGGTATGCTAACTATGGATAAAGGCAACATATTTTACTTTCCCCTACCATGTTGTGGGCCAAAGAAAAAGTAAAAAATAAGTTTTTTTAAAAAAATTAAATCTGCAGCAACTTATGGAGATAGGATTTTAAAGGTGAGATGAAAATCAAAAAGATGAGTCTCATCTAAGCTATTAAACTAAAAGTGCTTACTGAAACAGCATGAAGGAGTTTCAGGTATTTAAATGTTAGCAGAAAGGGATTAATACATAGTAGTCCATGTAAGTAAATTAGAGAGAAGAGATGCTTCTAGGAATTTTGTATGAATAAGATGATCCAAGGAGAAGACATTACAGCTCACTAATTCAGTAGAATTATTAGCATTTTCCTTCAAAGTGACAGTTTGCTCCAAGTGGGATTTTTAAGGGACATTTTTAAATGGCAACATTTCACCGAGAGCTGTCATTTTTTAATCAGAAAAAGGTATGCTACATATTTCAACCAAAGATAGTACGAGCTGTTTATCACTAGTTGTTGGCTCAGCTTCAGATTATAGGGATGTAGACTCGGGGACTTTACAAAAAGTATCTTAGCGATATTGAAACCAAACAAATAGCTTTATTTTATAGCCATGAATTGTTCAGTAAAGCCATGTTACCATGGGTGACATGTTAGGCTGTTAACAGGAACATTAAGGTTAACCTGTGTTCAATTCTCTCAAAAGATGGTGTTTTTATCAACCATGACTGCACTTTGGAACCACTGGAAAATTGTAGAACTTACTGATGATGGGGTCCCACCCCTTGAGTTTCTGATGTAATTATTCTGGTGTCCAGACTGGACATCATGTTAAGAATCACTCCTCCAAAGTAATTGGAGACATGAGAAGCTTGCAGAATTTTAAAGGAGACCCCAGAGACAGCTGAACTGCAGGAATTATGGCCAACTAACTGGTGCATGTTGCTTGAAAATAGATCTCATCAGGTAGGAAAGGTCATAAGGGGAGAAACACTTCTAGCATATAAAATTGTGTACAATGAATTTCAGCATGATCTTTTCTATTTAGAAAGCATCAGAAGAATAATCAAAGCAGAATCTGGAAGTAACAGTCAGAATAGTTCTCACAACAAATTTTCTTAATAATTAATGTGATTTGTGAAACTTTGATAATGAAGAAAGTATATGTCCAATGAGCATTTTTAAAAGTCAACATAACTTTGAGAGTACCCAAAGGATCAGTTAAATTATGTCAATTTATTTTTCATATATGGTTGGAATTATTGGTTTCTTTTGTTCTAACTTTTAAAATGCATTAGCCATGTAGTTTTCAGTCAGTTCATCAGGTTTTTCAAATTATCATACTGATAATCTCAAATCTTCCCCTAAATACAATAGGATAATAAAACCACTTCTCTTATTTCTGTGGAGTAATAAATAATTGCTTTCAAGGGATGTTTAAATGAAATTGTTTCCAGACTACAGGCTTGGGGATTACTAAAGATCTGTCCTTTGTGAGTGGTGAGAAGAGTGTATGTGGATATAAAAATAGTGCAGAAATAATTAGTTTTTTTTTTTAAAAACTACATTCCATGTTTAGAAACCTTAATGAGTCCCTAAATTCATAAAGCTGAATATTATTGGGTATACAAGAATTCCAGAACAAGAGAATGACCTCAATATGCATTGCTTTTTAGTAAAATCTCATTTCTTCTTACATTCTTTTTAGTAAAATCTCATTTCTTCTTACATCTCTCCATTTTAGGTCAGACAGATTTTTAAGTAATAGTTTAGCAAGAAAGAAATGAATTTTCATTTCAAAAATTATAGATTGGATCAATTGACCATATCTTTTATGTATTTAATGTTGGAATTTGAAACCAATCACATTGGTTTCTAATACACAAATATTCAAAAATATTTGTTGAAATCATAATTTTATCAATTGATTTTTAAGAAGAGGGGGATTAGTTTTTTTAGTTCTTTGTCATCTTGCATATTCCAAGTATCATGATAAAGTGAATGATTTGAAAGACTCTAGCTTTCTGAATTTGCAAGACCATAGTAGCTAGATATACAGGGGCTGAAAAGGTAAGATTTTATCTATGACTCAAGGAGTTTGAAATTGGTATCATGGTGGAAAAAAGTAAAACAAAAAATCTGTTGTACTGAACAAATATTTTTCTTTTTCTTAGACTTTGGGGAGCAAATAGTAATCATAGAAAAAGGAGGCACTTAAGGAAGAAAGGGAACAGCAAAAGTTTACTAGGTGAAGTCGGATAGTTTCTTATCTGTAGTGACAGAATACCTAAATTCTTGAAAATGGGAAGATTGGCTGTGCTGCAAGAACAGACCAGAGCTACAATACTTGACCACTGATAGATAGAGCATTGTTTAAAATAATTCTATGAAACTATCTATCCATCACCCACAGGAGAGAATGCAGCAAGCATTTACTGACCGAATATTGGTTGGCAGAATGAGAAAAATATGGTGAAGAAGTGAGAGATGGGGAAATTAGAAAAAGCAGTTGATGATGCCCTTAGATTTTGGAACATGAAGGCTTTCACTGAAGAAACTTGGAAAGAAGATTCAAAGAAAAGATTCATGGAGTGCATGGCATCCTGCAACATGGAGTCTTCCACACACTATAAGTACACAAGTACCCAGAACATGCATTGGCTATTTTGTGACAGGTCTGAGAAACTTATGCAGAGGCAACTTGTAAATTTTCCTGAAAAGGAATCAGCTCTACCTGTTTAATTTTACTAACTCAGTGCAGAAGGCATACAAGAAAACGTGCTGGTTTCTCATAAGCAGGATTGCTGCTAACCCTCTAAGAAATTTCTTTCTATCACCTTTTGATTCACCCATTTTCACAAATGTTGACTCTTCAATCAAAGTGGGAAATAAAAAGAAAACAAACAGACTTGGTTTGAAGGGCACACTGTATAATTTGTTCCAGTAGGCAAATGAATCCTGGTAGACATGTAAGAGCTTGTTGCTAATCCAAAACAAACATGATGTGTTTTACTGGCAAATTTCAGATATATCAAAGAGTAACCTGACAGCGAGTGCACAGACTACTATCAAGATTTTTTTTAACATTCCTGCTCCAAAATAATAAAGTTGAATGCTGGCCTTATTCAGTATATTTTGTGTAAGTTTTTGTATACAATATACATATTTCTTTGAGGTGCAAAGAGAACATTAATTCCAGACAGTTTTATGCAAATATTAGAAAAGTGATCACTCATAGGCTCCAGATATATTTCAGCTAGCTGATGTTTATGAACATTGAGCTGATGAGTTTGCTCCATTGGCAATATTAAGGTTCTAGAAGCAAATAAAGAATTTGTGAAATGATATATGCTGCTGGATTTTAGTATGCAAAAAAAAAAGATTATTGGTAACTACTACGGTTAAAAATACTGAAAACCGAACTTTATGTTTTAATTGGCACCCTTTTAAGACACTGCAAAGAGCCAGCCAAATAGCTCAGCAGATTAAAGAGCCTACAAGCATACACAGGGGCCAAGGGTTCACTCCCTGGGCCTGCCATGCTGGCCCCGCCTCCGGGGTGCGCTGAGACTGGCAATCAAGGCTTGGTGTGGTGGCATGTGCCTATAATCCAGGCTCTTGGGAGGCTGTAAACAGGTGGATTACTATGAATTTGATCTAGAAGTGAGACCCTGAACACCCTGTAGACCCTTCCTTAAAAATAAAAGAAAAAGAAAAAGAAAAAAGAACACTGCAAAACGTTTAATATGCCAACTGCTATTTAAAATATTTGGATCTGTTTTTGTATCTCAACTACCTTACCTTAAGGTCTCCAAACATCACAAACATGCTGAATGGGACATTATGTATTTAAATAAGGGAACAATGGCTTTTAAATTTCTGAGAACACTGTTGCTAATTCTTGAGAGCATAAGGCAGTGAGTGGTATTTACAAGAACTGCTTAAGGATGCAAGCTAGAGACCGATCAGCTATATTTCCAGTATGTGATGATCCCAGTTGTATAAACACACTGTGAACTGTGTGAATTTTCAAGTTGAATATTTTAGGAACAGAAGAATTTCAACAAGGCAAATTTTCCAAGTAGTATACAAAACAGCGTCAATCATTACTTTCAGATGTGGAAGCTGGCAGAAACAAATGACATGTATTCTTGAATATGATTAATATTTATCTGTACAAAGGGAAACACTATTTCAGAAATGTGCCATATACAGGCTAGGGCTCTCTCAAACTTTAAAAATGATTTTATTTTTTGAAGTTTTAATTATGATAAAAAACCCAGATAACATGAATTTTACCTTTTTTTTTTTTTGGTGGAACCAGAGATTGAATTCAGGCCCTTGCGCTTACCAGGGAAGCACTTATTCTACTGAGCCATCTCCCTGGCCCTGAATTTTACCTTTGTAACATTTTCATGGGTTTAACCTAGTAGCCACACATTCCTCTAGTCTTCCAACAAATTTCAGAATGCTTTCTCCTCTTGCAAAACTGGGACTATATACTGACTATTTCTAGTTTGTACATCTTAAAATATAACTTGGTGTTCTTTTGGACAAGGTTTCTCTTCCTTTCATACCATTAATGCAACCAAGTAAAGTAATAAATATTTTGATATTAACAGTATTTTTCATACTACTAGAGTAATTCTAACTTGTTTTTCACTTATTGTAGTTTATTATTGAAATGTAATTCATGTACTCTTAAAATTGACCCTCCAAAATTGTGCAATTCAGTGATTATTTTGTTCACAAATGTATATTGTGGTCAATGCAAATTCCACAACAGTTTCACTAATAGTACAAGAGAAAAGAAAAGAAAAACAGCAAGCCATCTGAAATCAGTCCTAATTCATCCTCTCTCTACTCCTGGGTGATGACTAGCTTACTTTCCATTCATATAAATACGCCTCTTATGAGCAGTGTAACAAGTAGAATTACACAATTCAAGCTTTGGTGTCAGGCTTTTTCACATAATGTAATGTTCTCGCAATCCAGTCTTGTCTCATGTATCAGAAACTCATTACAGACGTGGCACAAGCCCACAGCACCAACTGAAGCAGGGGGAGGACACGTGTAAGGCAGGAGGCCGTCTTCTCGCTAAGTTCCTGCCTAGAAACTTAGTGACACCCTGTCTTAAAACAAAAAAATAAGGGCTGGGGATGTGGCTCAGAGCAAAGGCCTTCGGTTCAATTCCTGAAGCTGTAACAACAGAGAACCCCCGCAGCATTTCATGGGCGCCCCACCGTTTCTCCATGCATGTTCAGTTATCTGTTGGTAGACTTCAGCTTATTCTCACTTTTTGGCTATTAGGGACCATTGCCGCCATAAACATTGGTAAACAACTAATTTTTAGACATATGCTTTCAATTTTCTGTGTATTAGAAGTTGAACTGGTGGGTTGTTTAGTTCACTTTTTTTTTCCACCTTTGGAGAAACTACAAAATGCTTTTCTGCATTGGCTACATAGTTTTACACTCTGATAACAAATTATTTTTTCACGTCTTCACCTACAGTTTCTTGTTTCCTGTCCTTTGATCACAGCCATCCTAGGGATGCACCATGGTATCTCATTGTAGGTTTTATTTAGTTTTCCTTAACGAATAATAATGTTGAGTATATTTTCTTCCACTTCTTGCTGAGCTGGACATATGTTTTGGAGAAATCTCCACTGAAACTATTTTTCATTTTTATTTTTGAAACAAGGTCTTACTCTGTAATTCAGATTGGGCTTGAACTCATTGTATAATATTGGGTAGGCTTAAACTCCCTGCAGTCCTCCTGCCTCAGCCTCCCGAATGCCAGTTATAGGGATGTATTACCACACCTAGCCCACGTCTCATTTTAGATTTGGTGTTATTTGTTTCCTTTGTTGTTTACTTGTGAGTTTTTATAGATTCTGGATATAAATTCACTATGAGACTCACGATTCACAAAATTGTTCTCAGCCTATAGATTGTCTTTATACATTTTGATGTTTTTCTCTAAGGTATAAAATATTTACACAAAGTTTATATTTTGTTTTTGTTTGTTGCTTTTAATTTAGTATCATATCTGAGAAGTTACCTAATTTAATGTGAATATTTCACTTATTTTTTTTTCTCTGGGTTTTGGACTCCTAAATCTTACAGTTTCAGTTAGTTTTCATGTATGGTATAACATCAGAGTTTAACTTCATTCGCTTGCATGTACTGCTTTGCTGATTTATTCCTGTGCTCCTTTAATGGTATCTTAAGTGAATTATTTCTTTTTAGTTTCAGATTATTGTTCCTTATTCATTTAGAGTGCAGTTTATTTCTTTCATTTTTTAATTTAATTTTTTATTTTAGGGAAGGGTCTACAGGGTGTTCAGAGTCTCACTAATAGATTGGACTCATAGTGATCCGCCTGTTTACAGCTTCCCAAGAGCTGGGATTACACGTGTGCACCACCACACCCAGTTTCAATTGTGTCTCAGCAAGCCCAAGGGGCGGGGCCTGCACAGCAGACCCGGGGCTCAAACCCTGGCCCTTGTGCCTGCTTGGAGGCTCTTTCATCTGACCCCACAATATTCTGGAGAAATTCCTCCAACCAATGCCAAGATATGCTTGATACTTTCTGTTGATAATCTTCATTCATGTGTGTAGATAGTAACTGTGAGAGAGACCGTTGTAACATAATATGTACTTTTGTGTATATGAATGAATGAAGAAACACATAAGCAAGGCCAAAGTGTCCACAGGAGAAAAGTTCCTTTGTCAAGCAGAGTTTGTATTGAAAATGCTAACAGGAAAGCAAAGATTCTACTATTTTCAATGATGGTTTCTGAAGCAGATGATTAGAGAAGTACATGATATTGACAATGCAAAGATAGTGGATGGTACCTTACAAAGGAAACTCTATTTCTTAGTTTCTAGCTCAATTTGGAAAAATTTACCATTGTCAGGGAAGATGATTTATTGGATAAATTTTTAACATTTAAAGATAATCAGTAATTATACTGAAAATGTCTTTCAATTCATGATTCAAGCCAAATTCTAGGTGAATATTTTAGTGAAATATAGGTGTTATTTTAGAATCACCAAATTCTAAATATAGAAGATATTATCTCTGATATATTGAAATATATTTCAAATCATGACAAAAGATATCTCCTTCAATGTATTTTATTTTCCTTTGATATTACTACTTGTAGATGGTGAGATTAAAACTCTACAGTGTTTAGTTTTCTTTAAGTAACTTGTCACATTTTAAAATAAGTACAGAGGAGTGAGTGAGACTACC
>NW_004524589.1:3893335-3907269 GCF_000260255.1 Octodon degus | reverse complement strand
TGGCTCAGGCTGCCTTAAGGGCAGGTCTGGGGATCAAACCGTGGTCCTCTGTGCCTGACTGGGTTTGCCAGAGCAGGCACTTAAACAACTGAGCTAACCCTCAAGACCTGTAAATGCTTGATATTAACTCTTTTAGAGCAGCAATTTTTCTTGCATTCTCATGAGTGAACCCAAACATTCCAACTTGCTCACTTATCTACCTGTCTGTCTTATCAAAAAGATTACCTAACATTGTATGGAAAGAATCAATTCACTTATTTAAATAATCTATTCATTTCCCTACTCTCCATTATATTAGTAATATTATTCATAATTATAATAGCAAACACCAAATTTTCTGCTGGTGTATGGAAAGAAGCAGTTAATCCTTTAATTAGTTTTATCTCCTTTTTTTTCTTTCATTTGTACTTTTTGTGTTTGTACTTTTCCTCTTCTTAATTTCTTATACATTTATCTCTCTTTTTCATTCTATTTTACTTGCATATATCTGGTATATGAAGTTATATGAATGACTGTTATATGAATATATCAGTTATGTGAATAACTGGTTGTAAGACAACCCTATGTACTACAACAAATACTGTGAAGTTCGTATTTCTTTGTTAAGTGAATTTCTGTATCAGTTGTAATTCTTCTGTTTTAATTCTAATTTCTACTCTTTCAAAAAAATTAAAAGTTGTCTGACGTTTACCTGTATATCATTTTTCTCTTGCCACCATTTTATGGGAAATTTTCTTGATAGCTGGTTTGTGCTTACTATACTCGTTTTATTATGTACATCTGTTATGATTATTTTCACTTCTACAAATCTTTAGAATGTTACTTACTCAGCTACCAGTGAGCACTGGAATTTTATTACACTGGGATAGTCCCATCTTTATTCTACTTGATTCATCTGTAGAATCTGCCACCGTCAACCAAACCTTTAAAATCCATTTCTAACTCCGTTTCTGTCATACATCTCTCTGCTAATGTTTCTCACTTCTCAGACGGATATTTGCCATCTGTTTGTTATGTTTTTCCTTCTAATCATGGTACTCTGTAGCTTCCTCCTGCACGTCTATGTTCTCTTTATCCTCCACGGATGATCTCATTGGTGTTCCTATAAGCAATTCCTATTTAAACGCTCTGGCTCTCAAGTGTGTGCCTCTAGGCTTTTGTTCAACTCCATTTCCTCATGAGGAGTTGTTACTATGTCTTGCCTATGCTATTTAACTCTAAAATTTAAACTTGCCAAATGAAATCTGCTCCCTGGCAATGTTTCCCTTCTTGAGTTCATCTCAGTGAATGACTCCACAGCACACCTCTTACTTTTACCTCTATATAATTTCACTCAAATTTCGATATTCTTTTCTTAACTATTGTATTATCTGATATACATGACCATTGTGACAGTGGTAATTTCAGCTCTTTGTTTGTTAAACCTCTTACTGTTGCTCTTAGCTAAGTTCCTTTTCTCTTTACCACATAGAATGATGTTCTTAACTAAAACTTCTATTGACATTCTCTAACCAAATGTATAGCCTAGCTAAATGTGTGATATGGTTTGTGCTTCCTGTTTTGCGTATAATCTCTATGCTTTGCAGTATAAAATATAAGTAAGTCCTGGCCACTTCTCCAGGCTCATCAACCTTCTGGCACCTACCCAAGCCACGCTTCATAGACCACGTCAGTTACCTGCAGTGACCCAGGTCCCAGGCTCCCTGGCACAACATGTGTGCAGAAGTTGCCTTTGTGATAAAAGGCACATTGCCACAAACACCCTCAAAGCACTCTTCCTTATTTCCCCCACACTGATCCCATTGCTTGTGCTACATTTGGAAGCAGCTCTGGAAGTGTGCTTTTGTGAGTGTCGGCCGATGCTCTTCGGTGGTGTCCTGATCTTCTGAATTGATGCAGATTGCTTGTCTTTGTTATGGTTTGTGTCTAGTTGTCCCCCCAAAGCCTCATTCAGTTATGGGGTAGACTTACAGAGTTTGTGATTAATTCATAATCCAGTGCTGGGATTATGGGTGTGAGTGCTGCTGGGATTATGGGTATAAATGCTTCTGGGATTATGGGTGTAAATGTTCCTGGGATTATGGGTGTGAGTGCTACACCCAGACTGGGGTACATAGCCTGAATGCAACATAACAGATGGAGAGACAGACTTGCTCTCTGTTGCTGGTGTTGCTGGTGTTCCTCCCTTGTGCTCTTGCTGTTTGGCTCTTTTCCCTCACATGAACTGCTGCCCTCTGCCATGTGCCAGTATGTGTTGGAGCCAGCCGAATATGGACTAAAACCTCCACAAACTATGAGCTAAATAAACCTTTCTTCCTTGATATTGGCTGTTGGGCATCTCTCCCAGCAATGAGAGAAAAGTAACTGAGACAGCCTTTCTTAGTCATTTTGGCATTAGGGAAGAGCTAGAAGTTGCAGAGCGCCAGGCAGGGAGGCAGGTGGAAGAGGACACATCACAAGGTCGTCATCAGCCTTGCTTTCCATTGGACAGCACACAACAGCACCAATCCCTGTATTATTCTTTATCATTTCTCTTGAAGACACTTACAAAAGAGGTCTTCCAGAACTGCTTCAGGAAATGGCGAGAATGATGGTGAAGCTGTGTTCAAAGCCATGGGAATAGTTTGAAGGGGATTAGGAGCAGCACAACTTTTAAGGCAATCAATTTTTTAAAGATGAGAACATTCATCAGACACTTTGGTTGCAAGCTGTGTACCTCTGTTTCAATTTAACTGTAGATCTCACCCACTGAACTGTGGTTTTCAGTTTGCTCACAGAACACAATAAAAGGCAGCACAGTAACTGCTTAGTAGTGATAATTCAAGTGGATTCCAAAGAGCTTATTTGGAATATGCAGTTGTTTATTCATGTCATTTCTACAAAACACATGTGAAGTTCGATACTTCCTTCCCACTTTGCACTAGTGTCAGGCGGTGTCCCCACTGGAATTGTTCCGATGATATATTCCTCTACCTTTACCTTCGTAAGTAGAGGAAATAAGATTTAAAATGAAGCATTTTCTTCTATGCCCTATTGTGATTGTTTTGTATCTGATTTCAATTTTATTAATTTTGTATTAAATATTAAAGCACAAATGAGGCCTAATTTACTTGTGAAACACATAAGAGGAGTGAATGAAAGTTGAATTCTCACATCTATGTGTTTAACGAAATTCAATTGTTGTGATAAAAATATATTTGTGTGTAGACAAAGCTTAAATCTTACATCAAATATATAATACCTGTGTAACATTATGAAACACCTTAGACTGTGACATGAACACAGCTTAAAACAAATAGTAAATAAAACTAGGTATTCAAATATTAATCTTGGGAAGTTATAAATAGATACAAACCCAAAAACCTAGCTAAGAGAAATGTAAGAAGACAAGAACATATGTAATAATTAACTTTGTTTAAGCTTCTTAGCAGTTATTTTTAAATAAATATAACATAACTTATTTCCCCCTTAACTAGAAAGGGGAACTTTCTTCCAAAGTAGAAAAAGTTCACGCGATTCCCACTGATGCTTCAATTCCTTTCCTGAGATGTTATTTTATGTGGGCCATACTTTTCCACAATATTTTTTAAAGGGCAAAATGGGTTTCGATTGTTTATTGTATTGTTCTTCCACATACATTAAAAAAGTCATGATCTCACAATTTGGTTGAGGAGAGAAAATTCTGATAGGAAATGACAATACTGTTCAAATTTGTAAAACTCTCATGATCCTATTTGACCAGGGCTAAACTTTATAACACCTAGATGTGTGAGTCTTCAAATAATTTTTCTGTAACTATTACAACTGGTTTGCTACTTAATAATAAATTATTCTCTTCTGTTTAATATAATTTAAGATTTTCTAGTTACTTTGAGGGCTTATAAAACTAAAAAAAAAAAAAACCAAAAAACAAAAAAACCTCAGTGAAAAGCAGCAGTTTTCCTAAAGTAAATACATAGTATATAACTTTTGTGTCTTATATTAAAACTTACAATGAAAGGCTATTATGTCTTGTATTACTGGTAATTTATTAGCCAAAGTTGAATTTTTTTCTTGTAACATTTTATACTTAAAGCATTATTTCATTGTGAGAAAAAAAGAGAAACAACTTCTGCCAGATACTAACTATATTTCACATATTCTGCCAGGTTATCTTACATATTTTATATCATGATACATTGCAATTAAACTTGTAGAACCCCAAGCTGATTAAGTGAACATATTTAATTTTGTGGGGTTACTGAAATCTAATACAGAGATGTATCTACATGGGATCATGAAATTGAATATTTGGGAAAAATCAGTTTTTCAACAGCTTTGTGAAATCAGTGGCTAAGGCCATAAGAAATAAGTGAACAGAACTTATAAATTGATTCGTTAAGTTTTTTCCCCTGCAGGTGCCTGTCATTGATGTGCTTAGAATAGTTAAGTTGGAGTTACATTTAAAGAACTGCTATGTACAAGCGTAACATTATTTATTTTATCGAAAGTTTCCCCTTGGGAGATAAAAAATGTTAATGCATGTAGTTACCAGGACTCCCTGTCTCTCCTTGCAAACAGGGTTCTGCTGTCGCTGCCCTGGTTCCTCCCCATCACTGTTGTCTGAAAAGGTGATGCTGAGGTTGAGAGAGCTTTGCTCATTAGTGTTTATGCATCAGTACAAAGAGAAGATCAAACAAAGACTAGAAAGGCAAGCAGGACAAGGGAAAAGATAAAGATGCACCAGAATCAGCTCTCTCTGGAGGCTTACACTAGAAAAGCAAGGAATATGCATAGTTATTGGGTAGTTCTAAAAAAACAATGGATACAAGAAGAATAGAAAGATACTTGTTTTATATTTTATATTTTCTTTGGGTATTACTAAAATCCAGATTATTGAGGTATTTTAAAGTCACTTTTTAACTTTTCTTTCTTAAAAACAGAGTGATGGGTGTGAGTCACATACTGTACCTGTGCACGTTGCATTTCTAAATTCCAGTGTTTTCATGTCTTGACTTCAATTCCCTAACCTGCCAGCTGTCTGAAAGTCTTATTTTCTATTCATATGATTTTTGATATTGTAGAAGGCAATGTTTCCTTATCTATTGCTATTTTATGTAAAATTCACTGTTCTTTGGCCTCAGTTATTTTGGGGAGAAAACTCTGGACTTGCTCCTATGTAGAATGATATTTCATTTTTTTTTCTGTATTGTTAAAATGAGGTCATATTTATAGTAAAAAAATATTCTAAATCTCTCTCCATCAATTCTTCAGACATAGGCCCAGCCAAATAGCTCAGCAGTTTTATTAAAGCATCTGCAAGCAGGTGCAGGGGCCAGGAGTTCGAGCCCGGGCCTGCTGAAGCAGCCTTGCCCCAGGGGCACTCTGAGATGGCAACTGAGAGTGGGCATGGTGGCGCATGCCTCTAGTCCCAGCTCTTGGGAGGCTGTAAACAGGCGGATCACTATGAGTCCGATCTGGTAGTGAGACCCTGAAAACACTGTAGACCCTTCCCTAAAATAAAAAAAAATCTTCAGACATACTTTTACTGTATTTAGTGATGAAAACTTTAATTAAAATTTTATGTGATAGAAAACAGAATATGCATTTTAAATTTTATCCCTATAACCAGCTTTAATCAGAAATTAAATATAGCATTAAAATATGGAATAAAATACAAATTTCAAGCATGAATGATACCTGGAAAATGTGCTTTGCCTTTAAGCAAAATCTGAATTTTTTTACTGTAGCACAGTGTAGATCAAATGTGTAACTAGTATACATTTAAATTAAAAATATAAAAATGTATGTACAAAATTTACTAATGTATATTGAACACATATGACCTTAGATTCTCCAAGCTCATGGTAGCAATGGCTAGAATTTATAGAAATTTGGTTTCCTTAGCTTTTATAGCTGCCTAGATTAAATATATAATAATGTATTCATCGCTTTGGGCTCTAAACTTCTTGGAGTTTTATGAAATTGAACAGCAGTGGAATAATGCAGTCTAACAGACGGGCAAATATGATAAATGTACCATGAATAACGCAAAATATTCTCTGCAGTGTCACATAAGGAGTCATGCTGCATCGTGTCAATTTCCTTAATAAATTCAAAAGTTCCCAACTCATGAATCAGCCAAGTACTCATCTCCCACAGTGAAAGTAGAGATTGTGAAAACAGCCCACTTCTCTTTATAAATCATGACTCTAGGTCTACTGACTGAAGAAAGATTTACATTCTTCTCATTCCAAATACCTACAGAAGAACATGGATTAATACTCTCTCATTCTTTTAAAATAACAGCTAATTGGCTGTTTTAAAATTTCCTTTATAGGGCCAGCCAAATAACTCAGTGGATTAAAGCGCCTGCAGGACAGACTGGGAGTTCAATCCCCTGGCCTGTCCTGCCAGCCCCACCCCTGGGGTGCACTGAGAGGACAATTGGGACTGGGTGCCGTGGTGCATGCCTGTAATCCCAGGTTTTGGGAGGCTGCAAACAGGTGGATCACCATGAGTCTGATCTAGTAGTGAGACCCTGAACACCCTGTAGACCATTCCCTAATATATAGACAAATAATTAAAATTTCATTTATATTTATCAGCCTTTATAATTAAGTGAACATATGTAAATTGATTTAAACGATATAGCTATATAATCAATATATAGTATATAATCAATATAATTAATATGAATAATTCATATAATAAATACAATCTTTCATGTATGTTTTCCACTTACTTTTGAATGCATACATATAGGAACATACATATATACATACACATATACAAATAAATAGAGAAATATGTACATATATACATAAATATAAACATATATGCAAATATATGCACATACACTCATGTATATGTATATATTCAAAAGCCAGTATTGTCTACACATGCACCACTCTTTTTAATGAGATTTTCCAGTACTGTTATTCTAAAGGATAAACAAAACTAATATGCATCTCTTCCCAATATAACCAACTATGAAGCAGTGAAAAAGATGTAATATGCTCATTTTTACTGTTTCTTTTTTGTGATATGCTCTTTTGACATATATTTTTGTTATTTAGGCTGATATGTATACCTGATTACATAGACTTCTAAAACTAAACAAATCACGAATTATTTTTCTAGATAAATTTGAATAGGTGATTTATTTGTAAAAAAATTAAAATTTTTCCACCAGATGACTTTATTTTCATGTAAAACTTATTAGTTTATATGATAAGAAACAGCAGAGAACTTGATCTACTACTTGATATTTATTACATAACACCACAGTGCTATTAGAGAACACTGTGCCAGATATTTAAATAAATGAAAGTAACCAAGTAGGTGAAATTCCTGATAAATAATATGTGAGATCTGAGCTGATACCCACATTAATGTAGATGATTATCAAATTAAAGTTATGGGAATTTTTTAGAACTCACAAATTAGGATAAGCCATGTATATGAACTTATTTTTCCCACAAAATGACCTTGACAAACTTGAAATCCTCCCTTTTTAGTATATCTTTAAGAAGTGACAACACAACACTAAAGTATAATTTTTAAAAGCCTTCTACTTTCCATAAAGATACACTAGATACATGTAAAGAAGTTTATCTCCCAAAGTGATGTTGTAAGTGATTAGAAAGAGAATCCAAAAGCAGACATTATGTAGGCAGACAGGATAAAAATGATTAAATATATTTGCTTAGGGCCAAATTTACAAAATTTGTCATTATCAATCAGACAACTATGAAATATATCTCCACTGAATAATTTGTAGTAGTATGGTTGAGAATCTTTCACCCTTTTGCCCTATACAGAGTGGGAAAATAAATTGAAAACTAAAACAAAAATAAGGAAAATCACAAACTCAGTATCATATAAGTCAACATTTAGCTTTCTATTGAAAAACTTAGTCTTTTTATACTGTTTTATAATTTTTCTCACTTTTTCTCTAAGAAAAAGTTTGCAAATTATTTGTGTAAGCAATTCCTTGAATTTTTGCTTTGTTAAATTAATATTATAATTTATGAAAAGACAGTCATTAAGTTTATCAATTAAACAGGTAGTATTACAAATCCCTAATGAAGAATTTTTAGTATGGTTTCCATCCCAAAAGAAACATAAACTAAACCGTTAATATCTATATCTTTTCTATTACATATGTGTGAATATTTACATACATATACACATGTGGATAATTTAGCTATTATTTCAGAGAATTATTTATGCAAATTGTGCTGCTGTCTTCTTTTTTCTTGTAAAGCTGTCTTATCAAGAAGTTATTCTTGGGCTGGTGAGATGGCTCAGTGGTCTAAAGCACCTACTTAGAACAAGCTAAGCTAAGCAAAAGCACAGCGACCACGGTTCAATCCCCAGTACCACATGCCAGCCAGCCCCGCCCCCTGGTGGGCTGAGCTGGCCACACACACACACACACACACACACACACAATAAATAAATAAATTAAAAAAAAGAAGTTATTCTTATTTTTATATGTACAAAGACAACTCTAAAACTTTCTACCATCAAAATTTATAAATCTTAGTAGTTTTCTTTTAACACTTCTAATGTGTCACTATTGGAGGTCGTGACATAAAATTCTATCACTTCATTTCTGTTTCATGAACTCATTTATAATGAACACAAATGGAAATTGAACAGAACCTGGGATTCAGCTATAGGTTGAAAAAAACCCCACTGTGATTATGAATTTTTGCAAAAAGAAACTAGAATATTAAAGAAGAAAATAAATGCTTTAAAATTAACTTCAGTTATTGTGTGTTAATAGCTAAAAAGACAAATTGTAAAAATAATGAATGTTTCAAACTTTCCTTCATCCTGGTAAAAAAAAATGTAATAAGAAGACTAGGCAATTTTAGATAATAATAAGTTGACTATAATGAAATGGATGAATAACTTTTTTTTTAATGTATTTGGTACAGAGTCTCACTATGAAGCTCTGACTCCTAGTGATCCTCCTGTTTTCAGCCTTGCTAGCACTGGGATTACAGGCGTGCACCACCACGCCTTGTCTCAGTGGCTGTCTCCGTGTGTCTGGGGGTGGGGGTGGCACAGCCTGTGGTGTGGGATTTGAACCTCAGTCCCTGTGCTTGCCTAAGGAGGGGCTTAGTCTAGTGTGCTATCTCACTGGCCCATGAATAACTTACTTTGAGATTAACATTTAATTCATAATGCGTTGAGTTTGGGTTAGTACTGAATTTATAGGAATTTATAAGCAACTGACTTTTTTTGGGCATTCTTTTTTGGTAATCAGTTTTCACAGAAATCATTTCTATATTTTCATAGGAGGCTGCAGTCTAATGTTTGGTAACTTTTTATGTCTAGTTATCACATTTTTCAGAAAATATAATTTATTCAAACTTAATTTAAATTTGCCTATATTTGAAAAATGTTTAGGCTAAAAATAGTCTCAACCAAATATCATTTTAAAGAACATTTAAATTGATTCTTTAATAAACAGTTTATAAATACAATGTAATGAACTCTACATATAATTTACATGTTCTAATATTATGAACAGTGATTTCTAAAACATTTCAATTTACCTTCAATATGTTTTCAACAGATTGTGTTATTTCAAATTCTGTTATTTAATCCCAGTTCCTTTATTCACATAATTTTTGAGCTGTTTATATTTAAAAATATTAGTATATCATACACAGTAACACTGTGCTTCCCTTTCTCTCTTAATGTTTTATTTTGTTCTATAACCCTTGGCTTATCTTTTTTTTATTTCTTATTCCCATTTGGAGATGTAGTTTTCAAAGATGATTTTCTTATTTACTCAAAAGCAAGCCTTTTGAATCAAAATATTTTGAATTTGATCAAAGTCAAAGCTCAGATGTTTTTGAAAATGAGATTTTTCTCAGTTGGGAATCAGAGCCATCTATTGCCTGATGCAATTTGAGGACAGAACTTGACACAACCTTCTGCCTTGACAATGGAAAGAAAAAATAGGATGAAATCGAGGCAAAGAACCTATTCACGGAGGGAGGGGCTCGGATTCATTAAAATCTATATGCCAAGTCTCCTTCATTCAGTTCATAGAGTTCTTACTGCTTCCAATTCTTTTTAATCTATAACAATTTTTCCAAATCTATTGTTTGTGTATTTACCTGAGTCCTTCATACGCTGCAGTATTATATTCTCACAACACGTCTACATATAAAAATATGCAGGTGTTATTGGTAAGGACAATTCTATCACTGGCACATACAGTCACCTGGCTTCTAGAACTATAACCCAGCTATACAGCTTCTTTTGGTAATCCTCATTAACACTTTGTATCAATAAAATACAGATTTAGGAGTTTCTTACATGTTGTGTGCTGGGGATTGAACCTCAGGTTTCACACATGCTTAGCACCAACTCTACAATGGAGTCACACTCCCTACCTCAATAATGTGTGCATTTCCAACACCTGTAATTTGTTACTCTGTGTATTTGATTTTCCTCGCCATTGGCCCAGGACTCTGGCCCCACTTCCTTCCTTCCTGGGGGTTACCCTACAACTGTCTCCACTATTAAATAACAGCAGAATCCACACATCCATGCCTGTCTTCTTGCCAAGTATCCAGACTTATTTATTCAGCTGCCAGCTGGATATATCCATTTGAAAGTTTTGATGTAATTCTTACTCAATGTGTCCTAAACTGAACTCATCAATTTTCTTCCAAGCTGTGTGTGGTGTACAGGATAACATACTTTATGCCACAGATGTCTGCATCTTGGTTCTGGAAACAATGATTGTGTTGGTTACGTGAAGCTATGTATGGTCTGAGAATTACTCAAAATCTATGTGTTGAAACTTGATCACCCTTTTAATGATACTAAGGGGTGGAGTCTTTTGACCAAGGATTGAATCACAAGGATTCCACTTCCATGAGAAGATCAGCATCTGCTTTTCTTTTTCTTTTTCTTTTCTTTTTTTTTTTTTTGTAAATTCAGCAATGATCATTATATTACATATTGTTGTCTTCAAATTAGTTGTTCAGATTACCAGATATAAGCATGCAAAAGTGGTCCAAAAATTAAAAAGAAGAAAAAAATTAAACATTAACTGTTCCTCTCAATAGACCAGTAGAAATCACCAAGGTGTCCTGTGTATATACATATTTTCCCCTTTTTTTCTTTTATTTTCTTTTTTTAATCTTTTATTTATTTGTTTGTTTGGTACAGGGTCTGGCTACACAGCTCAGACTCACAGTAATCCTCCTGTCTCAGCCTCCCAGCACTGACATTATAGGCTGGGCCACCATGCTCAGTTTCAGTGGCTCAGCATGGGCCAGCACCACATGTGGTGCCAGGGATCAAACCTGGCCCTTGTGCTTGTTAGGCAGGTGCTTAGACTGCAGAGCTATCTCCTTGGCTCTCTTTTCTTGTATTTCCTCTCCTCTCCTTTCCATTCCTTTCCTTTCCTTTCCACTCCTCTCCTCTCCTCTCCTCTCCTCTCCTCTCCTCTATTTTTCTTTCTTTTTTCCTTTCCTTTCCTTTTATTTCCCCCTTTTCCCTCATCTCAGTTGTTCCATCCCTTTTGCGTATCTTCTCAGAAGAACTGAAAACATCATACCACAGCAAAATATGTACACTCATGTTTGTAACAGTGCAATTTGTCATAGCCAAATGTTGGGAACAAGCCTAATACCCATAAATGGATGAATAGATAAAAAGATGTAGTTTTATACAATGGAGCATTACTCAGCTATAGAAAAGATAAATTCAAGGCTTTTATAGGTAAATGGATGGAACTATAGACCATATTCATAAATGAAATAAATCAGACCCATGTGTGTAAACATATTGTCTCCCTAGTGTAAGAACATGAAAGAGTACATAAAATCCAAATGGTACAATAGGTAGTATGAAAGGGAGTGGACTGGAATGTCACAAAACCTGGAAGGGAGTCCCATAGGTGAGATTTACCCTTCCGCTTTGCACGATATATGAACAAAGCATCCCTTCCTTCTGCCCTCTAAGCACCCATCAAGAAAGCTCTTAGTAGATGCAGTAGTTGGTATGTAGATGTTGCATCTTTCAATCTGCAAAACTGTGGCAAATGAATTTCTAGTTTTTTTCTAAATTATGGCATCTCAGGTGTGTTGTTACAGCAACACTAGTAGACCAAAATGAGTGGTAAAGGGGATATATTTAGAACTGTTAATCAGTTATAGAATCAAAGGTTTTAATCTGTTCACCATAAAATGGATTTATTTGGATGGTCCAGGTAAACTCAGAGTCATAACAGAAGTCCTTAAAAATAAAAGAACAAGAAATGGAGCATAATGTTTATAGCATTACAGCTGACTGTGTGAGAATGGTCAGAAGAATTCACGGTAATTGCATGTGAAGGTGCGTAATGAAGAATCCAGCCAAAGAGCACGTGTGGCCTCTGGAAGTTGGAAACTGATATTTCCCAAGAGGCTACAGAAAGAAGCACAGCCCTTGCCAATCAAACCCTTGGTCTTAGCCCAGAATTATCTTCATTGTCTTCTGTTCTAGAAAAACACAAGTGACACTTGTGTTATTTTAAGCCACCAAGTATGTGAAATACACAGTGGCATTGAAATACCTCTGCAGACTATGATGCCTGGAAGTGAGATGCTACTGTCCTACAAACCTAAAACTGGGCAATATCTTTGGGATTGGGTGAAGCACCAAGGTAGGAAGAACATTAATGAATGTGATGTAACAATTTATATTCTGCGCAGCGTGTGAGTAGAAACGTGGGTGTTGATTATGACAGGAAAGGCTCATGGCAAGTGAGGAACATGATAGAGAAAAACTACCCCCTCAGAGGACACCAAGAGTAGCATGTTTGAAAGATCTGCAGTTGAGAGTTTAGCGGGAGACAGGAAACAGCACATTAGAAACCAGAGGAGCGACGATCTTTGGTATACAATGGAATCATTAACCAAAGTTAGAGAAAGAAAACTCCTGGATTGTACTGTTAGCTGAGGAAATTATTAGAGGTTCAGCTTTGTTTACTCCTGAAGTTCCTAGTAAAATATACAAGAACAAAACAAAAGGTTATTAAACAAAATGGAATAGGAGCTTGGTTGTTTGGAGGTTTTCATATTATTAATATCACAAAGGCATTAACATTTAAATACTTCCTTTCAAGAAAGTGAACATTCTGAAAACTGAGGCCAGGGCTGGGCAATGTTTTCCTCAAACTGAGAAAAAAGAAAAGTCAATGTATTTTTTTCATACAAGAGACTACAGGGAATGGGGCCGGGGAGATGGCTCAGTGGAATAAGCGCTTCCCTGGCAAGCACAAGGGCCTGAGTTCAATTCCCCCGTTCCACAAAAAAAAAAAAAAAAAAAAAAAGACTACAGGGAAGACTTTAAAGTGAGACATAGTTTGTATCACTTCAGCAGTAACTAAAACTAAAAATGAGATTATTGTGGCACTAACTATGGGCAAGCCTTCAATCTACTAGAGAGAACACCATAATTATGAAGGAGAAACATAAAATTCTTGAGAATATTATGCCAATTGGGACTGAGAGGGACACAGAGACACATGATCCACAGATGGCCACCAGATTCCAAGTGTATCTAAACTTGTGTTTTGGAAAAATTATAGGGTTTTTGAGCTGATGATGGGATTTAGAGGAAACCTTCCATGAGTTGATGACATGATATGGTTGGTGGGACCATGGAAGGTGTTAGAGTGAAAATTAAGGCATTTAAAATGTAATAAATGAGTTCCATTCATATCTAAGAGGACATCCTAGGTTGCATAATGATGCTCCCTAAACATTCATGTCCTATTTCTAGGGACATGCAGATATGTCAGGTGAGCAAAGAAAAATTAGGGTTGCTGAAGAGCTGACTTTTATTCAGAAAGATGATCCTGGGTTATTTGTGTGGGTACAGTGAAAACCTAAGTGTCATTAAATGTTGGGGGAGAGAGAGAGAGAGAGAGA
>NW_004524589.1:3882187-3893205 GCF_000260255.1 Octodon degus | reverse complement strand
AGAGAGAGAGACATAGTTTCCAAGTGCTTCCAGAGAGAGAAAGAGTCCTAGTTGCCTTAATCTTAGCCCAATGAGACAGATGTGAACATATACCTTTCAGTACTGTAAACTAATACATTTGTTATAAGCCTGTAAAATTGTTATAAATCATTACAACAATCATAGGAAAGCAATGCTCTATTGTACCTCGGTTGTGTTTTGTTTTGCTGACCTCCATGTACTTATTGTCTTACCCATGGTGCCACTGGTCATTCTCGTCCCTCATCTCTCCATGAGACTCTGCATCTGAGCTCAGAAACGTTCCTAAAACAACTCTTCTCTCCACACCAATTACAACTTTTCTTGATAAGTTTGATTATCTTGAAACTGAGCTTATTAATATTCTTAAAAATTATCTCTAACATAAAAATAAAATCATTTCTGATAAGTTCCAGTGAATTCTCATGACACACACTGGAGAAGAATGGTCACCCTCCTTAAAACTAGAGTTAAGCCTTCCAAAGATAACACTGAGCTCTAATGCCTCTGACCCAACTTGACTCTATTTGCCTGTGCTGCTCTAGTCTCTACAATGTTCCTATTTTCTCTATCTCTGAGCCCAAACTGGCATCTTCTCTCAGAATCTCACTTACAGTGTCAGGGTCCCTGCTAACTGTGCCTTGCCTTGTGCACTTTTCATTTCCTGTACCATATTTACCCCACTGGTTAATAAAATAAACCATAAATCTCTATTTTTAGGTTAGTGAAAATCAGAGAGCCTGGTGCATAACAACTGATCAATAACTGATGACTAAGTTGAATCCATCTCTTCCCTCCTTTGCTAGCTTTAGTCTACAGTGGCTGCCATCACACAGAGAACATCATGTAATCCCTCCTCCTTGCATTCAGGTAGAACCTGTGGTTGCCTGGTAGTTAGTAGAATGTCAAGGTGAAAAGGTTTTTTTGGGTGTGCTTAAGATTCCAATTTAGCTTATTTGAAGTTAATCAAAAGGGAGATTACTGTACAGGCCTTACTTCACCAAGGTGAGATCAAGACTTCAAGCAGGACTGAGGTCACAGTTGAAATGAGAACTTTTTGTACTGACTTTAAGGACACATTCATGTCCTGAACTCCCTATGGAGAGACCCATATGATGGAGAACTATGGCAGCATCTAGGATTGAGACTGGGGGTGGAATCGAGCCAACAACGTGCAAATCTCTGTCACCCTGAGTCACCCAGATGCAAAGATAAACTGATTCAGAGTGAGCTTAAAAGTTATCATCCAGATACATAGACAGCTAACAATGTGATTAAAGTCTTTGTCTTGAGAGACCCAGAGTGAAGGATATGGAATATCTGTACCAGGGGCTCAGTGACAAAATAAATATATACTCTTTAAAAGCTCTTAGATTCTAATGTGCTATTTTCAGTAGAAAAGTAGGACAACTATGTAGACCACCCCTTCTGGTGGTCATTTAGTATTTTATATTTACTGTTTTTAGAAATCAAACACATGCCACCTTAATCAAGAAAAGTTAAGATTATCAGTGGTCATAGTTTGGGGTTTTCTCAAGGCAAACAATATAACACAAGACATGTTTTATAGTATTAGTTTTTAAGGACCCACCCAAGGGTCATGTACATATGTAGGGAAATCTATCCACACACTCAATAGTAAAGACTCCAGCTAAGGGCCTGGATCCTGATACCCTGCATGAGTCAAGCTGAAAACCTAAAGCTCATGACAGTGCCTGCCACAAATTCAACTGGAGGCCTAGAGCACACAGCAAAAGTTTCATGCAGACCCACTTCATGGATCTGTGCTGGAAAGTCCCAGAGGTCAGTGGTGGAAGCTAGGAAGTCTATGCCAATGGCATGAAGGATCTATGCTTGCAGGCTGAGGGATTTGCACTGGAGCTAGGAATTAACACCCAGGATAAGCCCCAGAACTCCCCCAAAAGTACCATGGCCATCCTCAGCAGCAGTGAGGTCCCGAGCTCCTCAAGCGATGAGGAAAGCTGAGCTTCCATCAGGAAAGACAATGCAACAGGCTTCTTCATAAGGCCGTATAGCGCACCATCTTCTCCTCTGGAGCCAGGAAGTGATGCTCAAGATGAAAACCAAATCCCCCCAAAATTCATTGGGAAAGCCAGCATGACAAGATCTTCTAGCAGAACAGCCCAAGAGAATGAGCAGCTTCCAATGGAACCAACAGCTTCTCCAAAAAACCTCTCTATCAGCGTCTTGGTAGCTTCTTGTGTTCTGCCTTTATGTTGACGACAACCCTGTGGCAGGCCTCCCATTAAACTAAATTAACACCTTGCTAATTTAATTCATCCAGGTGTAATAAGTTGACCACCTGTTAAATATCCACTACAATGGTCATAAGTTTTATTCCCTGATATTATACCCTGAGAAAAATGAAACATCAGGGCCAGGGAGATAGCTCAGGGGAATAAGCGCTTTCCTGACAAGCACAGGGTTCTGAGTTCAGTCCTGGTACTGCCAAAAAAAAAAAAGAAACATCAACTTAGTGGATTACTGCCAAAAATTCATTATGTCAATCTAATCATAAGAAAAACCAGAGAGCTATTGTACAAAACTGTGAGAGATTATATAAAATATGTAGCCTGTACACTAGACTCTTTCACAAATGACAAAGAAAGGCCTGTGTAAATCCAAGATTAGAACAAAGAAATCTAACACTGAAAAGACAGGAAAAAATTTTAATAAAATCTCTTGGTATGTTAATATTATATCAAAGATAGTTTTCTTGTTTGAGTAATTTGAATCTGTGTGCTTGAATAAAACATCATATAAGTCTAACATTACTTCAAAGTAAGCATTTTCAAGAGCTAACAAGCCAAGCATTGAGCAAAGTAATGGTTATCTAATGTGAGTTCGCTCTATTAATTTTATTAGGAAAGTTCCATTTTTTTCAAATTTTATGAAATTCCATTAATTGATACGATGCCATTGCATATTAGTCATAGCAAATACAGTCATCTTAATATCGGCTTAATCAAGGGGTTTCTGTCATTTCACAGAAATGAAACTTTGCTCAGATGAATTACCAGGGGACCTCAGTGATTTCCAATTTCACTACAAACACTAAAGATTAATGTTTTAGTATGTGTAGGTTGCTACAATAAAACACCTTCTATATGGTGACTGATTAGCAACATAACTTTGCTTTTCATAGTTTGGAAACCTGGGACATTCAAGGCTGACATCCCATCAGGTGGGCGTAATGCAAGGGCTGCTTTTGGTTCATAGATGCCTTCTTGCTATATTCTCACTGAATTGAGTGGGCAAGGAGGCGCTGGTCATTGATAAGTACACAGGCCCAGCTTGTGAGGGGCTATACCTTCAGGGCGTTAATCACCTCCAAACTCTGGAATTGGGCATTAAATTCCCATTCATCAATTTTGGGGGACCCACACATTTAGACACTAGCAATGGAACTGAAGACAGATGGATCTAGATAGATATTGTAATATTTATCTTCCACATATATGTGTGTCTGTGTGCACACATGTGCATGCATTGCATTATTTTTATTAAACTTTACACTTAATTTTCCTCAGAATTCTCACCTTTCCTTCTTCCACGAAGAACAGAGATAAAATAATGTATTCTCTCACAAAATAAAATTAAAGAAAAATAAGAAACTCAAATGATCTAAAGTCAAATGAAGATTATGCTAATCAATTATAACATAACTTGTGAAGGTTGGTATTTTTGCTATTTTTAATATATAGAAATGAAAATTAAGTAATAGAGGAGTATTAAAAATTACAGTGGTGAGCCGGCCAGATAGCTCAGCAGACTAAAGTGCCTGCAGTCCCAGCATTTGGGAGGCTGAAGCCAGGAGAATCAC
This sequence comes from Octodon degus, assembly GCF_000260255.1. Classification (NCBI taxonomy): domain Eukaryota; kingdom Metazoa; phylum Chordata; class Mammalia; order Rodentia; family Octodontidae; genus Octodon; species Octodon degus. The sequence continues at coordinate 3,889,343 of NW_004524589.1, read as the reverse complement.
TACGAGTCTGATCTATGTAGTGAGACCCTCTAGATGCTGCAGACCCTGTTCTAAATACAGGGAAAAAAAACCAGTTACAGTTGTGGGTCAGCCAGATAGCTCAGTGGACTAAATCGCCGTGGGCGTGCTGAGATGGTGGCTAATGAGACTGGGTGTGGTGGTGCGTGCCTGTAATCCCAGGGCCTGGGAGGCTGAAAACAGGAGGATCACTTAGTTTGATTTGTGCAGTGAGACCCTGTAAACCCTGTACTAAATACAGAAAAAAAAAATTACAGTTTAAATTTAACACCTGGACTTCCATAAGTCAACATATCTATTACTTTTTACGTATAAAATATCTATTCTTTTTTACATTCATGTAGTATAAATGACATCTCATTATTTAAAGTGAAATATTTCAAACTTTTAACCATAGTTGATTAATATTGTATCTTAACCAGATATCATGATATAGGGATAAGAATATCTCTATTATTTTAAAGCTAATTTTCTTTGCTTTTCCTCACTTTTAGTCTATTATTTTCAAAAATAAATACAAGCACTTTGCTATCTACATGATTAACTTCTTTTAAAATTCAAGGAGAAAAATGTGTTAACTCACTAGAAAGATGTTACAAAAACCATTTCAAAGGTTCAAGTGGTTTTCATAACCTTTGCCTAACTTACTGACTTTTCTATACCTTAACTTCATGTCTTCAAGTTCGAGGAGGTATGTGTATTTTTGGAAAACTGATACTATGATTTGTTGTTGCATTTTAGGTGTCAAGTGTGATGTTAATTGCAATCCATTATTCTATCTTTTTCTTTCTGGAAGAATGCTATGGGAATGCTAAGAAGGCCAAGATGTAGGAGCCTGAAACTAGAGTTCAAAGTCAGGTTACATTATAACTTGAAGGCTAATTCTGCAAAGTGTAGCCAATGCTCATAATGCACTTAGGAAATTTTTATTGCTGTGGCATGACCAACTTTAGAGACAATTAAGCAAAAACCTTTAGCTGTAGGCCCATTCATCATATCTAGCTATCAGTCTGTGCAGTAAGTTTAAGTAAGACATTGTAAAATAATGCAGTATTTTAATATGTCATTATCCACTATTTAGAGTTTCAACTAAGATATTTATTTTAATGATGTGACAGATTAAATTTCTATGACTAATATTAATCATCCCCTTTACAGCATGTGCAGTTTTCAGTACACACCTATTCAATGAAGGGAAACTGACCTTATTGAAACATCAAATGATAAACATAGGAATTATCAGCTAATGAATTCTGATAAAAGGAATCACTTAAATATTATCTTACCACATTGCTTTGTGCTTTCTTTTCAACATGCTTTTAATTTTTTTTGCACTGGTGGGAAGTAAAATTTTAGTATTTATAATGCAAATTTTTCAATATGCTGCCCACTTTCAAAATAATTTTGTTTAAGTTTTCCCTGAAAGGTGACAAATACAGGGTCTAGCACTCCACTCCTTGGGGATATAATTAGCTAGCTTGTTTATACGAACCCTGTTGAGGTTGTAAGTGTCTGTACAAAGATTATGTCGCTTACCATGGACTGGCCATGTCCGCAGTGGATTCCCAAAGTGTTTTATACATAGATTCACTCTTTCTGGAGCTCTCCTTGCTATCCTTTAATGAGGATGCAAACAAATTGGAGGAAATGAATTTAAATTTGAATTTTTCTGCAATTAGCATGAAAGTGTTTAAACATGGGTGACTTACAATTAACATCAAATTAATTTATGTGCAATACCTCAAATCATTTATTGCAGCAGTCTTCAGAATTAATAATAACACCTCAGATTCCTTGATTGCTTTTAGGAAATGAAATGATTTGTTTTAAAATGTCAGCCTGTTATTTAATATTTATATTTTTTTAAGGTTTAATAACAATTGCCCACACTAGAATAAATCCGGGATAGCTTTAATAGTGCTCTTGGCATGTGCTGGAGAAGTTAGGAATGCTATGTGATTTAAAAGGGAAAAAATAAACTTAGATCAACAATTTTAAAATATTCAAGGTAATCGTCCAAAGTCAACCTGAAATGCAGATGAGCTCTTTGGATACTGTCAACAGCCCGTGATTTTGTTGTCCCTGTGGGACATCCAGAAGGCATAATTTACAAGCTGAATGTAAAGGGACTGCAGAAAGATCCAGGCAGGGCCTTTGGATTCGACACTCTTAAGTGATGGTGATGGGCATCATGTAAATAGACCAACTTTTTCCTGAAGACACCAAATAACCTAAAAGATAGAGCACAGAAAAATACCAGTTTTTAACAATGGGCAGGCAGAGAAAAGAACTAGAAGTAAAATGAGGAGAAAAACAGAAAAATAAAGAGGACATTTAGCAGGAAAGCAAATGTATGAAGATTTAAGAGAACTCAGGTAGTGATATCAAATACTGCAGTTGTCACAGACAAGCTTGAAAGATAATCAGAGCATGTTATGCTTATTGTGTCTTTTTTGTCTTTCTTAGAATACGAAAGAATAGATGGCAAACATAGGATTAGATACCAGAAAATGAAGAAAATTGAAAAGAAGGAAATAGTTTATTTTCATTTAAGGTCTCCACTGTGCATGTAGGAGAGGACAGTCCCAGGATGGACCCAGAAGCAGAATGTATTTTTCCTGGTCTGAGCAATCTGAGTTTTTGTATAATCTAAGAGGAAGCAACCCTGGAGGACAGACTAGAGATAGATGAGAGGGAGGAATGGACAGTTCAGGGATTCTAACCAATGTAGCCAGGATAGGGTCGCATACACAGAGAGGAGGGCTGGTTTGGGTTTGGAGAAGGAGCACATATTTTATAAAACAACCAATGGAAAAAGAACTGGAGTGTATGCAGGGGTCATTGTAGGCTTGGATTGGAAACTTTCTGTGGAATGTCCCTGACCGCTTCCCCTTTCTCTACAAAGACTTCTTTTTCCTCTGTAAAACCAAACACAATTTTTGATTGCAAGCATCATTGGGGAAAAACACAGAAGAAGGCTGAGAGGATAATGAGCAAAGACATGAGCTAAATTGCTGGAATTGTTGAGAACCTGAGTATAACAACAACTTTGAACAACTTTCCTATGATGTAATTTTAGCAAATTTATAGTAAGAGACAATGTTGCTGAACTTTTGTTTTCATTTCATTATGTAGTCATAGGGTTATATGTATTTTAAATGTGCTTCTCTTAATCTATTTTTGTATTTTAAAGAATAAAAGATGGTTTACAAAAAGTAGAAATGATACAAAATTTTATTAAGCAAAGTAATAGGAATTCAACAATGGTTCTTCCATTGTGTAATGTTATCTTCAAATTAGTTGTTTAGATTATCAGATATAAACTTGCCAAATTGGTTTAAAAATTATAAGAAATTAAAAGGAAGAAAAAATAAAATAGAATAATAAAATAAAATAAAAATTCAAGCATTAACTGCTCCTTGCAATAGATTAGCAGATATCAGTAACACAAGTAGCCAAACTATCCTGCATGTATACATAAATATCTCTATCCCTTAAAATGTTCTTTTCTAAGCAAACATAAACCCTTAACTTATGGCTAATGTGGAAACATAACTCTTCAGAAAGCATCAATGTATCTCTGAAAACTTTACGATTTTTTTCTTTTTAATTTTTTGCAATGCTTGGACAGAAGCTATTTTTGGAAAAATTAAGGCCCAGCATATTGCTGCTGGTACAAAAAAAAAATAAACTTGTTGCAAATCTCTCAACAATGCATTTGTTCATTTTTTTTGGTCCCAGCAACCAAACACAGGACCTTGTGTTTGCCAGGCAGGTGCTTGTGCCATTGTGCTATATCCCAAGGCCCAACCATGCATCTGTGTGAAGCAGAGTTTTCTTTTTTTCTCCTATTACTTTTATTGAGAAAAAATAACAATGAGACAGTTTCAAAACAGGTTAATAGGACAGTTTCAATAATTAATACATTGCATATTATCTTTGTAGTAGTTATTCATAGTACAAGATGCAGACATGATATCCTGTTCAGACATTATTAGTACAAATTTTTATTCTCACTGAATTAAGAGAAAGTAGCTGTATATCTATCCTAACTATTTTGTATATACAGATACAAAATGGTGCTTCATTTCTATCCCCTTTTTTGTTTAGTTTTGTCAGAGGTGGTGTGAGAATTTTCTTAAATGCCTGGTGCCTGTAGCTCTTCCACTATTTGCGGGCATCGCTGTGCTTTGGTGGGGCACACTGTAGTCCTCCTGAAGCTGCTCATAGTACAGAACCTTAGGCTTCAGAGAAAGATTGGGTAGGGGCGCCTCAAGTTATTCTGGCAAGACACCCGGCATGAATGTGCTTTCCTGGATGCACTCTTCTGCATTCCAGGGGGACACAGGACTCTACATAGCCCCATGTGAATGTCTTATTCTTTATTCTCCAAGACTTTAAGTTTTTTGGCCAGCTTCTAATTTGTTCCAGCTTTGTCAGTAGTTTAGAGAGCTGAAATGTTAACACATTGATATGGATTAATTTGGGCCAATTCCAAAGAGCACATGGCTGATTGCATCATGAGAGCTATGAGCCAGCTCAAGTAAGGAGACAGCCTGTACATAGGAGTTTTGAAGGAACATCTTGGTCAAACAATGATAAAATCCAGAAAGGAGATTTTGGATATCACTCCGCTCATTCTACCCTTCTGATCTGTCCCCATTCATGACAGCTAGCTGTTTATTTTCTCTGTGATTTGGGGGCTGCTCTTGTGTAACAATAGCTTGGAGCTTGGGAGAAGGCAGTAGAAATAGAGCAAACTAAGTATCATAAAGCAATCTGATTTCCAGCACTTTATCTTGAAGAAATGCTCTTCAACTGGGTAAAATACTTGGGTTAATTTTTAGAGTTCATTAGAAAGAAGATTTTGACTATTTTTTTCAAGTTTTTTTAATTTACAAGAATGTGATTTAGAGAGGACACCATTTTGAAATTCAGAATAGTTTACATAGATTTTAAAATTATACTTTTACAGATACTGTGGAAATAGATCATTCACCCCTGTTTATCCCTGGAGAATAATCCTGAGAAATTGGGATGAAATATGATTCTATGATGGCTATCAGCTGAGTCTTTTGTTCCAGATATTCTTGTGTGAGAAGTGTTGGGTCAAGAACTGGAATAGGTAGCTGTGTTTGGAAGTGTTCCTGACGAGGAGAAGTCGTTGAGCGGAGGAGGTTCTTGTAGTCAGATCTCTTGTCTCATGGAGGTCTTTGCTGAAAGTGTATGCCCCAGTGATTTGGTAAATTTGGGGTGATGCATATAAAATGGAATAAGAAATCCAGGGTTTTTAAAACCCTCTCAAGTCCTTTGTGGTGACATTGTAGGTGACAGCTCCACCCTACTGTAATCTATGGCCTGTCAGAAAATATTGAATTTGCTCAGTCATTGATCTGAGCCGCATTGTGTTCACACTTTTAAAGAATTCATGTGAGTGAAACCATAAAGCAGCAACACAAGAAAATTCTTATTTTTGTTTATGCTTTTGTTTATAATGGCAAAGGGGTCAGGATATGCCTAAAGTTTTAATAGATTATTTTCTGTATAGACCATAATCACTAGCATAATTCACTTTGATGTAAAAAAAATAAAAGCTTCTTAAGGGCACTTGTGAGGGGAATTTGCAGTTATGGATCATTTTAATTGAATTATATCCTAAGAGCTTCAGTTTTGAGCTTTGAGTGTACAATCAGTAATTTGCAAGTAATCAATGGTATTTATTTAAATGCTCTTGGGTAAAGATAATGTGAAGAGAAAAATCTGCTTATTTCTAGCATAAAATTGCTTATTAAGCAAAATAATATATCATTGTAAATCAGCTGTTAAAAAAGATGCAAAATCTGTTTATTTAACAATTTAAATTCATATTTACTGAGTATTTTTAAGAACACTTTGTAAATTGGTTCAATTATTGTTAAACTATGAAAGTGAACTTTCAAGGCAAACATTATTATCATCTAAATCTTTAATAGCTCAGATATTTTTCATCTATCATGGGACAATATACTCCTTATTGAAAATTCAATGTCCTTTGTAGAAGGGGATTTCTGGGCATGTTTGTCCCTCCTTTATTGTTTCTTCTAAAATAGAAAGCTGAGGAGTTTTTGTTACGCAAATTGGTAATATGTGTGGAAAACACAGAGACAAATTAGTCCTGAAGTCATACATATTTTTCACGACATTTTCATGTGATATTTTTGTTTTATAATATTCCTGAAATTTCGGATTTTCCTACTATGAGGACTGAAAAGAATTCTGAGTCCCCCTGTAGCCTGGTCCAGAGAAAGTTAAAATGTTTTAGCTGTATTTCCTACAAAAATTCAAGCCCTCATCTTTGAATTTCTTTGTCCTGGTAGTTGAGAGCTGCAATTGCCAGGAGTTGAAGATCAAATATTCTGGAAACTACTGCATTTGATTTTCTCTGAAATGTTTTAGGTACTCTCTTTATGGATTCATTAATAGACCAAGCCACCAACAGTACATTGCAAAGCCTGGAGTGTAGCTGGTATTTACACATGGAAGTTTATAGATTAAAGCAACATATAGAGTAAAATGTAGCACGCTGACTAAATTATGTAGTCAGCTCCACTGCGCAGAAGCCCGCCCTACTATGCATACACATATTTGTCCACTGAAAATACTAAATCCACCTAGCACTACTTCCTCCAAACCGCTTCCTTTTTCCAACAGAAAGTTTCAGTTTGTTAATCTCTTTTATACTCAACCTTCTGGTCTCAGAGTAAACTGTCTCAACCTGGCATGGTAGCACATGCTTGTCATCTCAGCACTCGTGAGGCTGAACCACCTTGGGGTTCTCCTTTGAGGCCAGCTGAGTCTACACAGTAAGTTCAAGGTCAGCTTAAACTACAAAGAAAGACACTGAGTTAATATTTATTGTTTTATTGAGAAATAAATATGAATGAGACAGTTTCACAGCTGATTAATAGGACAGTTTTGATAATCAATACGTTGTACATTGTTATCTTCTTAGTGGTTATCCATAGTACAAGAAGCAGACAGGATATTCTGTCCAAACACTGTTAGTACGCTTCTTTCTTCTCATTGAGTTAAGCGAAAGTAGCTGTAAATTTATCCTAACTATTTTGTATATATAAATACAAAATGATCTTTCCTTTGT
>NW_004524589.1:3869617-3876562 GCF_000260255.1 Octodon degus | reverse complement strand
AAAAAGAAAGAAAGAAAGAAAGAGCAAGCGAGCAATAGTAGTACTTGCTTTTATTTTTTATAAAAGCTTATTTTAAAAAAATAAAATAAAAGAACTGGAAAAAAAACCCAAAATAATAGGAATTCAACAATGGTTGTTGTATTGCATAACGTTGTCTTCAAATTAGTTTAGATTACCAGATACAAGCATGCAAACCTGGTAAATTTTAAAAAAAGTTAGAAGAATTAAAGAGGAGAAGAAGAACAATTAAACATCCTAACTGGCAAGATGTCACTTAGATCAGCTGTCTCCTGTAGCACCAACCCACCATCACTGATGTTATTCTGCAGAGGTCAGTGTTAGTGACACTTCTTACAGTGCGAGTTACTGGGGACCCCTGCCGTGGGTTCCAATCTCCTGTTTGGGTTATAGCACATGATACAAAAGGAAAGAAAGAGCAAGAGAGAAAGTAGAGGGGTGCACAGCAGGGATGTGGGATCTATAGGAACCAAAGGCCCCCCACGAGGCCCCCAGACCTGGTATGTACTCATTACATGGAAGTCAAGAACAGTGGGTGGAAGGCAGTGGGCGTTTCCAGGAACCATAATGTCAACTAGACTACAGAGGGCTCAGAAGATCAAAATAGTCTTGCAAGGACATGGGGAAGGACCAGGGTTTCCCCAGATGCCTTTTCCTCTTTAGCAGGTCTTATCTTGCCCCATGAACATCACAGCATTTATTAGCTGTAGAGTTTCCATATGTGATCAGAAAAAAAAAGTAGGGAGTTTCCATGTTCCCACATGGCCCAAAAGGGCTGGGCAAGGAGAGCTTAGGACACACACAATGTAGGTTCAGGCCCGAGACCTGTAGCTCCAGTTCCAAAGCTAGCGACACCAGTTCTACTATAGTGGTCTCACAGTTCCTCCTGAAAACCAACGCATTCCTTTCTTTCCATTGTGCCATCCTTCCCATGTGTCTGTGCTTCTGACAGTTACAAATTAGTGGATTTATCCACCTACATCATTTCTCGGATCCAGAGAAGAGGGAGAGGGATGAGCAGAAAGCAAATGGCATAGAACAGCAGAGATTTTCCTTTCCTCATAACCATGATGAGGAGATGTGCTGTCACACATCACTGGCACAGGTCTATTCACTCATACCACCTGTCTTTGGTGCCAGGAAACCAGGGATAGCAAGAATTTAGCCAGATGTATTGCATTCCTAAGTAAGACGTAATACTGTAACAAGAAAATAAGAGGAAAATTAATATTAGTTGGCCACTCAATGTTTGTAGCTTCATAGATTTGACCTCCTTTCCAAAAGAAATAAAAAAGAACAATTCTATGAAGTAAAAAATATATGAAATTGGTACATAAAATAGCTAATAGAGGGAGAATAATAGAAGATAAATTTCTATATATAATATTAAGTATTTTTAAAATACAGTGGTAGATATTTAAGGGCCTTATTCCAAAAAATGCCCTGTTCAAGTGGATTGAATAGAGTGAGATTCGAGGCCATAAAGTTCATTCAAAATAACCATTATGAGAGCCAGAGCCCTACCTATGAAGAAATGCCTCTCAGACAGAAGAACAAGTGAGAAAACCCAGCCTGAAGGAGAGACAGAAAGAGACACAGAAAGCTTGCTCACAGAAGCAGAACTTGTGTTGCTTGAAGTGCAGAGCAGTGAGTGTTCACCGAGCATAAGACTTAGGAAAGTTATTTGGGCTGGAAACATCAGCACCAGGGTTATGACCCAGCTCAATAGGAAAGGTCACTCAGAAAATAGCTCAATAATCAGTAAGTAGATACAAGAGAAAAAAATGAAAGATACTATTTGAGAGATGCCTGGGAAATAATGTAGTATAGTAATAGTAGTGAGTAGGCATGGTCAGAGAAACAGAATAAAACATACATGAAGTAATACCCTGACTGTGCATGGAATAGATAATTCTTGAAAGAGGAAGGGGCGGAGAAGGGAGAAAGAGGGTGTATTAAAAAGTGTCAAATGCTAACTTGCATATGTCCTAGATAAAAACTGTTCTTTGAAGGGCCAGAGATGTAGCTCAGCAGAGTAAGCACCTGCTTAGGTAAGGGAAGGGACCAGGGTTTAATCCCTGATCCCTTATGCCGTGCCAGCTCCACTCCTGGGGCATGCTGAGCCAGTGAAGGAGTCTGAGCATGGTGGTACATGCCTGTAATCCAGTGCTAGTGGGGATGAAAACAGGAGGATCACTCCAAGTCCGAGCTGCAGAGTGAGGCCCTGTACAAAATAGATTTTAAAAAGTTCTTTGAAATTCAACATCACGTAGGCATTAATGAGTTTAAGGAGAAAGCCTTAACGGGAAGAAAGCAAATAGCAGCGTAATGATGGAAATAAGACACCACCTCCTGTGGAAGTTTAGAAGGAGAAATTAGGATGAAAGAGAGCACAGAGGTAGAAGTTTATCCTTAGATTCTAACAGAGGGGTGTGTGTGTGTGTGTGTGTGTGTGTGTGTGTGTGTGTGTGAATGTACTATAACAGGAACATAGTGTAAGATGAGGGCAAAGCTAGCAGACAAAGTCATGAAAGGTGATGTGAAGAAATCACAAATGTTTAACAAAAGATCACCCCTGACAGAGAGCTTTGATTGCAATGCACTTGTGCTTTTGTATATGATAGGTGTCCTACAATTGATTTTTGTACTAATATTCATTTGATCATGAAAACTGCCTACCACAACCAAAGTATTGAATTGATTATAAGTGCGTGTATCCAAAATTAAATGGATAAAACATTTTTTGGCAGGTACATAAGGAGAAACATTCTTATTGTGAAATAACAACATGAGAGATTCTAATTTTCATTTCAAATAGCATTATTTCTATTTTATTTTTCTTCGTAGATATCCTCACTTCTTCCAGGAAGTAAAGATACATAGGTTAAATAAAGAAAATTTTGTGTCTAGATTGGATTAATTGTTTAAAATCTTTTTATTTATGTAATTATTTGGTACAGGATCTTGCTATGCAGCTCGGACTCATAGTGATCCTCCTGTCTCAGCCTCCCCAGAGCTGGGATTACAGGCCTGCACCACCATGACTGGTTTTGGTGGCTGGCACAGTGCCAAGGTTTCTGGGGCTGGCATGGCGTGCAGTACTAGGGAACGAACTTAGGTCCTTGTGCTTGCCAGGCAGGAGCTTAAACACTGAGCTATCTTCCCAGGCCTAGATTGGTTTTATATAGCATTCAAGTTTCAATATTTTGGATATGAATATGTTCCTATGGTCACAAAGTTGTATTTGATATTTATGATCAATGTTTGCTTACACTTCAACTTTCATGTAATTTGAGTTGAAATTCAGATAAAATAACTCTTAAGTATATTCCATATAATTATTTACAATAGTACTACTGAAAAATATATGCCTATTTATTATTAAACACATTTATTTATTTATATTTTAGGGAAGGGTCTACAGGGTGTTCAAAGTCTCACTATTAGATCCGACTTATAGTGATCCGCCTGTTTACAGCCTCCCAAGAGCTGGGATTACAGTCGCATGCCACCACACCCATATCAATCTTTGTCTCAGTGGGCCCTGGGAGCAGGCCTGGGAATCGAAACCCTGGCCCCTGAGCCTGCTTGCAGGCACTTTAATCCGCTGAGCTAATTTGGCCGGCTCTAAGTATTTTTAAAAATAGTGCTAAAACTAATGCTTTTGTTATTAAGCTTTTTTCAAACATGGCTTTCTTTTATCAGCCTATTTATATGACTTATTGGACATATTTAAAATTCACCATTTGTCTTTACAAGCGCACACAACTTACTAAAGGGCAATGGAGTTAAGGACGGAATTAATAACTTGCCTTTATCGTGTGGCCTGTGCACCCTATTTATATCTGTGTGAAATGTTAGGACCATATTAGGCACCTCGTAGCGGTATTATGTACAAATAATCATCAATGCAATCTTTTCTGCCATGTTAAATCTATAAAACAGAAGTCTTGCACATGTGGTTGTTTTCTTTACTAAATTTCTCAGGAGAAACAGGGTACTTTTGAGATCAATGCAGTTAGATTCTGTAAATAAATGATCACTATGAGGAAGTACAGGAAAGATACTTGCCCAAAGAAGAATAGAATGATCAAGAGAGGATCCACTAGGGCCATCTATGAGGACCATTTGGCATAAAAAGTGTTTTGCTGTTGCCCTAATGAGTGAATAAAAGCTAAAAGCATAGTGAAAAACAGCTTTTCATAATTCTTACTATTTGGCTCTTGTGTGGTTACTTATGGTCATATTGGATCACATGGAAAAGCCACAAATCTGTTTCGATTGTTTAATTTGATTATCTTGCTTTGTTTTCGACATAGATCCTTGAATATTTTTCTGCAAGGACTCATTTACCCAGAAGACTTGTGCTTACAAATAATAGGATTTAGTAACTCCTTCCTATACAGTGAGGCGAGTATAGGGATGGACCCTGCTTCCTTTTCTGCTTTGATTTGCACCCAGCGCTGTAGAGGGATTCTCTGTGGTGGAGCCTCGTTTTCCACCCAAGATGACAGCCCTGAAAGCCTGTGCCTCAGTACTTGCTTGGGTGTGCACACCTGTATGCCACACACGTGCACACACACATACACAAATTTTACCTTAGCTCTTCACTTGACATCCGATTCCTTTCCACACCGAGAGGGAAACATGAAGTCATCCCACTGGGGCTCCTTTTCTTTGTTCATCACTACCTGACCACAGTTTTGTCCAGATTATGTGAAAGTTATTCAAGCAAACAGAGTGACCCCAAATAAGTTGCTTCTAGACTAACATGGTTGTAGATTAAAGGTTCACCCTAGAATACTGTGAATAATCCTTTGTGATAAATAACAGAGGACAGACATGCCATTAATAAAAATTTAAACTATTCTTTTCATCTCTGTCCCATTTCCAAGTCTTTGTAGATCCTGTCACAAATAAGGACGATCCACATTTTCAGAAACAGAGACTACATGAATCCACAGCAGTTAGCTCTCTACGTAAACCTCCACAGCACACAGTGCTTTGCATACGCACCCTCCTCAATGGAGGCAGGCCTATTTTTCTCAGGTTGGCATTAACTGGGTCTGTTTTCTATTTTGAATGAGGAAAGAGAAGTGGTGGAGTAGAGATGCCAGAAATGGGGAATAGCTTTCAGATTGTAAGGTTATTATTAAACAATCTATAAGTGTGGATAAATGCACATTGATATAATCACCACCAATATTGTGGTATGCAAGTCTTCAGAAATTCACAATTTTCCTTCAACATATCTCTCTTTGTTTGGACCCCATACAAGGTTCTCCAACCCTGGTGATCACTAATCTGTTCTTAGCTCTCACTACAGTCAACTCTTTTCCTGAATGTCAGACAGTTAAAAGCCTAAGCACCAGCCTGGCAAGTGCGAGGACCCAGGCTCGATCCCCAGTACCATATGCAGTGCAGGCCCCATGCCAAGCCAGGCACTAAAACAGGGTGTTTTGGTGCTTGTCTGTAATCCCAGCACTGGAGAATCTGAGACAGGAGTGTCACTATGAATGCAAGCTGTATAGAGAGACCCTGTACCAAATAAATAAGTAGAAATCAGTTGGCCACATTTTTGTGCTTTTCTTCTGGTGTTTCTATTATGTTTAATTGATATTTATACTTACTTTTTTGCAATAACATATTGTCTTGATTAATGTATCCATATAGTAACTCTTAACATTATATATGATCTTAATTTTTTCTTTCTTTCTTTCTTTCTTTCTTTCTTTCTTTCTTTTTTTTTTTTTTGGTATTTTAGGGAAGGATCTACAGGGTGTTCAGGGTCTCATTACTAGATCAGACTCGTAGTGATCTGACTGTTTACAGCCTCCCAAGAGCTGGGATTACAGGCATGTGCCACCTCAACCAGTCTTGATCACTGTCTCAGTGTGGCTTGGGGGCAGGGCCTGCAGGCACTTCAATCCACTGAGCTATCTGGTTGGCCCTTTCATTTTTTATTTTTAAAAATCTGCTTTCTCTAGTATTTCTGCTTTTCTCCATGAATTTCAGAATCAATTTTTTGATATTTACTAGGGAAAAAACATTGCTGGGATATTCATTAGTGATTAATTAAACTTATAGATGCATTTGGGAAGAAGTAATGTAAGAACATTGAGCTTTTGCAATCCATGAACACAATATATGTCTCCATTTATTAAAACCTTTGATATTTTTCAACATTGCTGTTCATTTTCTTGTTTTATGAGCTGAGGGACTGACCCCAGGGCCTTAAAAATGCTGAGCAAGTCTCTACCTCTCAGCATTCTTTGTTAGCTATTAAAAGATCAATTCTGGACACATTTTGGTAAATCTATGCATAAGCACATTTTAAATGTAATTCTACGTAGATCATTTTACTTACAATTTTGTTTCCAAGTTTTCATCATTAATACATAAAATGTGATAGGTTTGTATATTGAATTTGTATACTGCACTGTTGCTAAATGCACACATTAGATTGAAGAGTTTTTAATAATATATAGGACACATTATGTAAGTTCTTACATTTTAGAAATAACCACTACTTTATTTCTTCTTTTCAACTGTATTATTAATTAATTAATTAAATCTATTTGTATTTGTGATTAGGCTAGGAATTTCAGTCTGAAGCTGAATACAATGAGAAAGAATAGAGCTCCTTACTTTAGGGAGATTCAGCTATTTAGTATTTTTTTGTCTTTTTATATCCTAAATATATTTTAAAGAGAGTATAAAAATAATAGATAAGATGTTAAAAATGATACACATTAAAAAAAACCAACATGGAAGGTATTCAACATGAATCTAGATTTGATGTGTGCCCAGTTTGAAAAAAGATTGGTTGACACCTGTAAAAATTGTTGAAATGTTCCTCTTATAAGGAAATATGCAATCTTACATAAAAAAGCGGTTGTTATATTTAAAAAAATTTTTTGAGTTCTA
>NW_004524589.1:3867214-3869517 GCF_000260255.1 Octodon degus | reverse complement strand
GGGTTATCCTCAGAAGTTATTGACTTGAGCCTTTTACAGCTCATCGTATTAATATGGATTTACTTTATATACCTCGTTTCTATACTTCTCTGCTGGATGGTTAAGACCAAGATATAGCAAGACTTATATACCAAGAAATGTAACTTTTGTATCTGATAAGGTCAGCCAAGTACTCTCAGCATTTATCCTGTAGCCCTGTACCGCCTTTTGTACATCCTTTTGTCAAGATACCGAGTTAAAAAAAATCCAGAGTAAACACTTTCTTCTTTCCAAAGAACTTTTACATTTATTCCAGACACTGTCCTGTTCCTTTTCTCTCTTTGCTTCAGCTATTCTCTTGTACTGTCCAGGTTGGTCCTTCTTGTGGTTTCCTGCATTTTCTTCATTCCGAGATACTTAATCACCTGGTGTGGTGGTGCATGTGTGTAATCCCTGTGCTCAGGTGGGTGAGGCAGGCTGATCTCTGCTAGCTTCAGGCCTGAACCACATGGCGATACTGTCTCAAAAAATCCAATACAAAACAAAACAAAATAAAATAAATTGCTCTCTATCAACAATAATTGTGCACAACAGTAATACTACAATGTATTATATCTGACATGTACTTGATGATATAAATCAAATCAAATTAAATTAAATTAAAAACCTTCCATGGATCATCATACACAACGGTAATATTACAACGTATGGTAGCTGACATGTGTCTCATCATATGAGGGACAATAAAGCTGTAATGGTAATGGAAGCATTCCTTTTTTATGTACTTAGTACAGGGTCTACAGGTCTCACTACACAGATTGGATTCACAGCGAACCTCCTGTTTTCAGCCTCCCAAGTGCTGCAATTACAGGTGCTCATCACCATGCCAATCTCAGTCACTGTCTAAGTGTGCCCTGGAAGTGGGGCTGGCACGGCACACAGGGGATCGAACCCAGTTGTCGTACCTGCCTAAGCAGTCGCTGTGGTCCACTGAGTGTGGCTGGTGCAATTGAAACATTCTTATTGAACACCTTTCACTTTGCAGATACTTTACCTTTACATGTATTCACAATAATTTAATAATCTAAGCTACATTTTAAGGCTCCCATTATTGTGATCTCCACTGGATATTGTGTAAACTATTTCTCAGCAGAATCAGTGGCTCAGTGCTCTATTTAGTGGAGAGGACAGAACGAGGCTCCTCAGCCCCCGTCACTGGACTCTTCACGACCCTCATATGCCTTCCCACATCCCTTCCTCATTTCCATCCCAAGAAAGGAAACATATATCAAATGCTACACTCACTATCTTTGTCCTATCACACAAACCATCTCGTCATCAAAAATGGATTTCAGTTTCCATCATTTTTCTGAATATGTTTCCTTACACATGGTCATACACCCTCATACTGACTATTCCCAGTTCTCTTCTTGGTAAGCTGCCTATCACACAGGATAATTAACCATGTCTGTTTGTGAAACATCCTTTTGCTTTGTAGGTCCTGTCCAAACTCCAGGATCTCCTTCTGCCTCCAGAACTTTCTTTTCTTACTCCACTGTTTTTCTTTTTCTTTTAGTATCATTTTTTCCTGGAATACCTATTTCTAGACTCACAAAAGCTCTCTGATAGCCTTTGGGTCTCAAACATCAATGACCATAAGGATACAGGTTATTCCTCAGGTATTGCTGGGGCTACTGTGAGATTTGAAAGATTTCTTCGTTTACCGTTTTTGGTACATGTTGTCTAACAAACCATTATAATTATAGTCCTCAAACCCCCTTGATCTTGCTTCCTTGCTCTCTTCTTTCCAGAGCCATCAAATCCCCATCTACACCCCTCCCATCAGATCCTCATGATCTCTTGTCGGAACCTCCTGAACCGGAGGCTTGATCTCACCCTGGGCATAGTCTTTGCTTTTGTGTGGGCTTTCCTTGGACTTTTATTGATTCTAGAAATAATTTTCATTTAGAAGAGCAAATTTTCCTTAATTTTTCTTTGGCAAAAATGCCAGGATTATGTAAACCACTGCTATGAAACAGTAGAACTCCAAAATAATGGCAAAGTTTATTTAAATATCTTCATCTGCCTTTGGATACTGGGTGATTTGGTATATACTTTCCTAATGCTACTACTGTGTTTCAGGATTCTCATGGAAGGTTACTCTGAAAATATCGTTTATTAGTGTATTAGAAGACCATTGACTTGCTGATAATCCAAAACATAGCATTTTAACCAGATGACTTCTGGAGTACTCTAATTTGTCTCCTAGCTTATGTGCTCTGATATGTCAGGCACTAGAAATATATATTCAATTACTTAGATGT
>NW_004524589.1:3851813-3856219 GCF_000260255.1 Octodon degus | reverse complement strand
TGTAACTATATATCTATCCTAACCATTTTGAATACACAGATACAAAATGGACATTCATCTGTATCCCCTTTTTTGTTTTCAGCTATTTACTATTAAGTGTACTTTTGTGGTAGTACATGCTGTTGCTTATTTATATTTGCTCTCTATGAGGTTAATCAAGCTCCTCCTATTCCTAAAGAATGTTGAATTTTGTCTAGTGCATCTATAATAACTTGATGCTTGTTCTTCATTTGTCTATTAATATTGAGAGTTATGCTCATTGATCCTTGAATATTTAATTAACCTTGCATTCCTGACATAAATATATGGTTGCATTATTTATTTTACCCTGTTCAGATTTAATTTCTTAATATTTTACTAAGTTTGTCCAGATGTATTCCTGAGTCATATGAACATTTTCTTTTTCTTTTAGTGTCTTCATGTCTTTCTAGGTTTTTGGTGGCTGTACATGTTGACACGATGCTGGTGTTGACCTCATGGCAGTGTGGCTCAGAATTACGTGTGGATTTTCAGGCATGTCTGGATAGGAAAAAAAAAAAAAAGAGATCAAGGGCATTATTTCTTGCCTTTGTTCCCTTTCAGAGGGTCACATGTTTGCTTTACTGGATAAAATGACTTTCTTTCGGAAATCTGGCCTGCTCTGAGTTCAACAGTGGGAGAAAGAAAGCAAGCTGTTAAGCTCATCCCTGCTGTAGGTCATTATTCATACCGAGACCTTGCTCCAATCTGCTCACTGCGATTTAGTTTTAAGAGTCCTCAGGCATGGCATCTTCTGTGAGATTTGTGTTTCACTCAGTGGTAGAAAGGCTCATGCTTCATCTTGGTGGGACCTGAAGTCTAAATTTAGAATGTGTTTTTAATTCTTAGTTTCATAACAAATAGGACAGTGCTAGTCTTTTTAATTCTATTAATTGAAAATGACAGATAAGGTTTTAAATATTTTATTCATTGTACAACTTGTATAACTTAAAGCAAATTGGGCATTGACAATAACATTTTCGTTAGAGCAATAGTGTTAGGGGCCAGATTATTTCTCCCACACTTTTCTTTTCTTTTTTCTTTCTTCTTTTTTTTGTATTTATTTTAGGGAAGGGTCTACAGGATCGGACTCATAATGATCTGCCTGTGTACAGCCTCCAAAGAGCTGGGATTACAGGTGTGCGCTACCATGCCTAAGCAATCTCCGTTTCAGCGCACTCCTGGGCATGGCGTTCCTGGGTATCGAAGCCTCGGATCCTGTGCCTGCTTGCAGGCACTTTAATCTGTTGAGCTATTTGGCTGGCTGTCTCTCCCACACTTTTAAACAATTATTTCTTCCTAGTTTATTTCTATAGGGCAGAATGCTTACATGCATGGACAACTGGTTCATATACTTAGTGATCTTGCTTCCCTTTTCTCATCCCATTTCCTGTCCCTCTCTCCCCGTTCTGGTCATCTCCTGGTTTCCTTCACTTGTGTTGGTTCATGTTAAGGATCCATAAGTCTTGTGCTCCTCTTGAGGAGCTGATGTTTGGATACAGCTCATTTTAATCCTTTTTCATTCCCTTTGCCTCCATCTCTTGATCTCCTGCCCC
The DNA here is from genome assembly GCF_000260255.1 of Octodon degus. NCBI lineage: Eukaryota > Metazoa > Chordata > Mammalia > Rodentia > Octodontidae > Octodon > Octodon degus. The sequence goes on along the minus strand of NW_004524589.1, from coordinate 3,854,645 downwards.
TCCGAGAACTATCTTCATATTACCTGTTACAGATCTTTTGCTTTGCTCTTTATTTATACTTCAGCTTTGTCATTAAGGAAAACTGTGATATTTAAACTCTTGTGTCTGCTTTGTGTAAGTTAACATGGTAATCTTAGTCATTTTCTTACAAGTGGCTCAAGTTTTTCTTACGGCAATGTAGCACTCTATTGTGTGTGAGTAACACATTTTCTTTATTCATTTGTCTGCTGAGGGACATATACTGTACGTCCAAGACTTAGCTGTAATAAATCGAGCTGCTATAAACATGGTTATGCATGTATCACTGTACTGTGATATCTTTGATTATTCTTCAAAGAGGTCAAGCACAGGAACAGCTGGGTCAATCGGAATTTTTAGTTTCAGTTTCTTGAGGAATTCTCATACTGATTTCCAAAGGTATATGATTTTATAATCCCATCAACAGTGTAGGAGGGGTTGCTTTTTCCTCATAGCCTTGCCCGAATTTGTTATTAATTGATTTTTGAGGATGTTCGTTCACATTTCTCTAATGGCTAGTGATGTTGAGCGCTTTTTCTGTATTTACTGTCCAATTGCACTGATTCTTTGGAAAAATATCTATCCATTTCAATTGTTCATTTTTTTTGGGTCTTATTGAGAGGCTTTAATTTTTTTTTTGTTTTTTTTTTGTATATTCTAGATGTTAGTCCTGTCTGAGGTATAGCTGCCACACATTTTCTATTCTTTAGGTGTGTTTTCCCTCTATTGGTTTCGATTTTTCTATGCAGAAAGAAGCTTTTCAAATTTGTTTTGATCTGATTTAATTGTCCCACAGTTTTATAAGAAAATAGTATTCCTTCTTTGAATTTAACTTTCAGAAAAAAATCTTGGCAGCTTAATATTGGCTCACACATTAATTCAAAAGTTTTACATTATCAAGGATTTATTGCTGCACATCTATCTAAGCTGAAGATCCCTCCATCCCAGGAGTCATAGAAGTGAAATGCTGAGTTTATACTTGTATAAGACAGGTTTCCAGTAGGTGCCAACATGTGTGTTTATAGTGGTGTCATATTCCCAAGTTCTAAATCTGTGTATTAGCAGAAAATTTACAGGTAACATCAGTTGTAGGAAAGCTGGCCAATCCAATAATACATGAGGGAGTTGAAACATTGAACAAAATGAAGCTACTACAGTTATTCTTGGCAAGAAAATATAGCAACTTATGTTTCTGTCCACTAATTTATAGCTTTAACCTCTTTAAAAGAAACAAGAACTAAATTCACCCATGGTTGGCTTGTTCCAAAACAGAAACATTATGGTGGAGAGCATGGTGGGGCAAAGATGTTTAGTTCATGGCAGCCAGGAAGCGGAGCAGGGGCACAGTGAGAGAGAAGAAGGAGTCAGAGACCAGGCACTGCGTTCAAGGTCATGACTGCATGACCCCCAAGGACACCCAAAGGTGTGCTTCTGGTTAACAAGTATAAGTATAATTATTGTCCATATTATTGAATACATTTCCAGCAGGACTTATTTATATGAAAAAGTCCTTCTTTTCTACTTTATTGCAGTGCCTTTGAGGACATCACTCACATTTTTCTAGGGATTGCTCTTGAGTTAGTGTGTTTAGTGACAAGGTGAGCGCACATGTTTATGAGGGACAGGGTGGGAGCTCTGGTTTGAACTGACATCTCACCTCACTGTCATTTAGGATGGTGCCCTAGTCTCTTCTGCTATTTGATGAGGAGACATCATCAAAGTGATTGCTCCATTTCTTATCAGTGAAGTCTGGCTCGTCTTTGACCGTGAATGTCTCACCCACTCCTTGTGGATAAAGTGTATCATTGTCAAGCATGTTTCTGTGGCTTTGTCCTTTGTTTGGGTCCCTTCACTCTAGCTAAGTCACTATGACAATCTTCCCTACTCTTAGACTTCCAGGAAGTTGTCACTTCTTGGTTGGTATCTAACCTCCTTTTCTTTCATTCATGAACCACATGGCTTCCTTTTCACTGGGCCAATGGCCAAGTGGGAGCATCTTTTCTGAAAGGAATGCTGCAGTGGGATGGAGGTGCCAAATCTACTTGCTTCTAAAATGGTAATGCAGAAAAAAAATTAGAATTGGAACGGAATCAGATTATTTTCATCCAGATACTTTTGTTTAGTAATCAAATTAAGGTCAGAGAAGAAATAAATTCCACTTGGGTCTGGGTTAAAAGTGCAGGAAGCCCATTGGCAGCCGCAGTATTCTAAATATAACACGATCTGCAGAGATTTAGCAAAGCTGTTACGCAGTTTCACAAATGAGATTAAGTACTATTCATTCTTGTATTCATTTTTAAAAAGAAATTATAGCTGAGACAGGAAGCTTGGGTATTTGGAGGTGCTTTATGTTTTAGGGTGACAGTATCTTATTCTCAAGGTGTGGTTTCTTCTGTTCTAACAACCACGTTGTTTTTGATCTGCTGGCCTTTTAGCTTTTAGCAGTCACAGACTTCTTGGCTGCTTAGCATCCTGGAAGCCAGAAGCATCTAAATAGACCCCCTTCATTCGGCTGCTGCTCAGTACAGAGAGGTGCGAAAACAGACCCAGCTCTGCCTCCACTAGCTTCAGCCTGCTCACACTTAATTAGGTGCTTATCCTCACAGCTTAGAATGTTCTCTCTCTACATGGCTTGATGCCCAGACCATCACAGTTGCTCTTGCTCACAGTTCCTATAACTTATCAAAACTTCTTCATCAATAAGGTCTTGCCATCAGCTTGCTAGCTGTGGACTCTCCTTCTAATCTGAGCACCAACTAGCGTACATTGCTTCTGTTGTGGTTTGGTATTGATACACTGCCGCCAGAGTTTGCT
>NW_004524589.1:3850504-3851713 GCF_000260255.1 Octodon degus | reverse complement strand
ATTGATTTGATTTGATTTGATTTGGGGGGATGAGGTCTCACTGTGTAATTCCGGCTGGACTTGAGCTCACTACGTCATGGCAAACCTCCTGCCTCAGTCTGTAGAGTGCTGGGATTACCATTGTTTGCTACCATACAGAGATACTAGATGTGAGATTTAAACCAAAGAGAAAACACAGGATTGGTTCTGTCTTGCATAATAAGTGCATATGTTATCACTATGCAGGCAAATATAAACACTGACTAAACAGAAAGTAATGCACAGGAAGTTTAATTCATTTTAATCCTAAGCAGTTCTCTTGGCTGTTGTTGATATTCTTTCAATTTCAGTGCAAGATTGTATTAACTGGTTGACAAGAAAAGTCTCCTAAAAACCTGACTTTGCATGTTTTGCTAACAATCTGTTTCTTTTGAAGCTTGTGTGAATTGTCCTGCCTATTGTACTGTATTTAAGTGTCCAGTCATTGACAGATGGCCAGCTACTTCTTCACTAGAAATGGATACAGGGCACCTGCTCTGAAGAGGACAGGAGGTTGACACATATCTTTCAAACAGCCAAACTTTTAAAAGGAAAATTGAAGCTTGCCACTTAATATTTTGTAATTTAAGTGACAAGACAATAATTTAGCTGTGTTGATTGGAATGAAGGGATAGTAGTCTCATGTTAGTTTTCTCAAGCTAACAAGATAATTGAGAGATAAGAAAAGTGTAGACTTGACCTCAGTATTTACAGTAATAATTTAACACTTTTCTTTATATTTGTAAATTTATTCTGCCCAACTAAGAAGTAGATATTTCTAAAGCCCTGGACACATTTTTTTTCTGTCATGTGCCTATTCACATGCAGATTTAAATATTTTCCTTCAGTGTCTTGATTTTAGAAGAATTTTATAAAATTGTCTTGGTGATATTCATTCATTCATTCATTCATTCATTCATTCATTCATTCAGTAAATCAATCAGAACCCACATATGTCATCTACTGGGAGGCAGAATTGAATACAATAAGAACTGTCTTAAAAAACTTTATTTACTTATTATTTAAAGAGAACACAAAATAGTAAAAAATGGTCTTTTGAAAGGAGCAGTTAATGCTTTTTTCCTTTGAGTTTCTTACAACTTTTTGTATTACTTTGTGTTGTTTCATCTTTAAAGAAATCATGCACATTTATATCTTGTAATTTGAAGATAACATCATGTAATACAGCAA
>NW_004524589.1:3847538-3849112 GCF_000260255.1 Octodon degus | reverse complement strand
TTCAAATTATTCTTATTCTGATTTGCACACTGAAAATGTGAAATATATAGAAACTGTATGTTCCTTAATAAAGCCTGTGTATGAAAATCCCACAGGCAGCATAGGAAGTAGTAAAAAGGTGGGACAATTTCCTCGATCTGGAAAATATAAGGATTTTTATTCTCTCTACTCCAACTCAGTCTAGTACTAGAAATGTTAAACCAGAACAATTAGCAAGGAGAAGGAAATAATAAATCAGGCACGTAAAATTACTCTTGGCTTTATCATATAGACAGTCTAGATTTGACCAAAGAATTTATGAGAATGGATAAATAAATCAGCATAAATATATTTTTCAATAAATTGATAAATGAAAAGTATTTATAACAAAATCAATAGTATCTTATACTCCACTAGCAAACTTGCTGAAAAAGAAATCATGAAAGCTATTCCATGTCCTACACACACACACACACACACACACACACACACACACACCTTCCATAACCCGTAGAAATAAATTTAACCAAGGAAGTGAGAAAAACTCTACATTGAACATTACAAACATTAATGAAAGAAATTGAAAAAGACTCACAAATACAAAAACACAAACACACATATATCCACTAATTAGAAAGACCTCTCATGTTCATGAATTATAAGAATTGCAAATGTTAAAATGTTGATACTATCCAAAGTAAGTTAAATGGATCCATTCTACCCCCAACAGCCTTAGCCTGGGGAGGACACAGTCAATGCAATCTCCAATGGTTTTCTTTTCAGAAATAGATAAAAACAATTGTAAAAATAGTACAGAAGCAAAAAGGATGCTAAATAGGCAAAGCAAACTTGAAGAAAAAGAACAAAACTGAATAAATTATAATTCAGTGATTTCAGTGTTCATTATAGGGTAACAATTACTAAAACAGCGTAGTTCTTTCATAAAAGCAGACATATCGACCACTGTAATGGATTAAAGGCATGAATGTAAGACACAAAACTATAAAAGTACTAGAGGAAAACAAAGGGAAACACTTCATGACATGGGTATAGGTAATTATTACAAGACACCCAAAACATAAGAAACTATAGTAAAAGTTAGATTATATGTGATTATGTCAAATGAAGCAAGTAGAAAATCAATATAATAAAAAGCCTTCAGAATGGGAGAAAATCATTGTATCAGTTACCTGATAAAGGCATACTATGTAGAGTGTATAAAGTATTTTAAAATTAAAATATTTCAATTAAAATTAGCAAATGTTGGGGCCAGTGAGATAGCTCAGTGGACTAAAGTGCCTGCTTAGGCAAGTGTAGACAAGTGCAGGGACCACGGTTTGATCCCCGGTACCACATACTGTACCAGCCCCACTCCCAGAGTGGGATGAACCAGCCAGAGTCACTGTGTAGTGGTACATGCCTATAATCTCAATGTTGAGGCTGAAAACAGGAGGATTGTTGTGAGTCTGAGCTGCATAGCGAGACCTTACAACAACCAAAGACATTAAAAAGTTAGCAAATATTGTAAAGAGATGTCTCAAAAGAAGAAATTCAAATAGCTGACAGATATGTGAAAATTGTCACTATGACTAGCC
>NW_004524589.1:3845859-3846843 GCF_000260255.1 Octodon degus | reverse complement strand
GTGTGTATATATATATAATATTAATCAAGTTAATCATTCAGAAGGAAAATTTTAATGCTAATGCTGAACTTGCTTTGATTGTCTATGAGACTAACATGCCATTGTAATTATCACTTACTTGTGAATGACTGAGAATAAACAGATAGTTGTCATCCTGGAACTTATTAGCACCTATAAGCACATAAATGCTTCTCAAATATGTGCATGTGCTAATTTGTAAATATGAAGAAGTTTTTAATTTGAAAATTTCAGCTTAGAAAATATCTGAAAGGGGCTAGCCAAATAGCTCAGCAGATTAAAGCGCCTGCTTAGGCAGAGGCAGCAGCCAGGATTCAAGCCCAGTGTGTTGTGCCGGCCCAGTCCCTGGGGTATGCTGAGATGGGCTTGGTAGTGCATGCCTGTAATCCCAGCTCTTGGGAGGCTGAACACAGTTGGATCACTATGAATCTGATCTACATAGTGAGACCCAATAGACCCCGTAGGATCTGTACTAAAACACACACACACACACACACACACACACACACACACACACACACACAAAGAGAAAGAAAATATCTGAAAGGTTGTTATGTTTGATGACATCTATAACAGGAGAACTTCCTGCACCTAGCTTCCTAGAACTCTGCAGACTATCTATAAAATATGAAAATAAAGAAGAAGAGACATGGATTTGGGCTTTCTTTTCATGTTTATTACAAGTTTTATTGGGAGTCAGAGTCTCATTTATGTCACCATGGATATATTTTACAAGTCTGGACTTGCAAAATGTGCCAGAATGTGAATGCCTTACGCATCCTTTTTGGAAGGCAACTGTAATAGGTAACGCAGTGACCTTTTAGTGCTCAGTTTGACTGCTTGGTGGTTATACCTTTACATCTCAGCCAGACTGTAAACAAGAGGATAAAACCGCATATATAAAGGTCAGAAAAATTTAGTGACAAAATTTATGAACTATACTTTTCTATGAATATAAAAATATTT
>NW_004524589.1:3843743-3844574 GCF_000260255.1 Octodon degus | reverse complement strand
ACATTTGGAAAAGGATTGCCCTCCTTCCAGGGCTTTTGAGTGCATCTCCCAATAGTTGTGCCCTTGAGTAGCAAATCTTGTCTACTGGAGTGTGGGCTACTTCTAATCCCTTTCTTCTAATGAACAGAATTCAGGGCCAGGGAGATGGTTCAGTAGAATAAGCACTTTCCTGGCAAGCACAAGGGACTGAGTTCAATCCCTGGTTCCACCAAAAGGAAAAAACAAACAAACAAACAAACAACAACAACAACAACAACAAAAAACCAGAATTCAGCTGCAGTAATAAATGCCATGTTACTTACATGGTTAGTTAAGCAGCTATGACAACTTACATCTTGCTAGTTTCTTCCTGTCTCTGACCCTCTCTGTTTCTGGGTGTCTATCTTTGTCTGTCTCTCTGTCTCTGTCTTTCTGTCTCTGTCTCTATCTCTCTGTCTCTGTGTCTCTGTTTCTGTGTCTCTGTTTCTGTCTCTCTATCTCTGTGTCTCTGTCTCTCTGTCTTTCTCTGTCTCTCTCTGTCTCTGTCTCCATATCTCTTTTTATATTAATTTTATTGAGAAAGAAATAGCAATGGGACAGTTTCAAAACAGGCTAGTAGGACAGTTACAATAATTAATACATTGCATATTGTTATCTTCATAGTAGTTATTCATAGTACAAGATGCAGACATGATATCTTCTCTAAACACTATTAGCTCAAAACTTTCTTCTCATTTAACTAAGAGAAAACTGTATATCTGTGCTATTTTGTACATATATATTTTTTCACTATAAAAGTCCTTCATTTGTAGCCCCCTTTTTTATTTAGTTTTGTCAGTAATGAGTATTCCA
>NW_004524589.1:3828172-3843489 GCF_000260255.1 Octodon degus | reverse complement strand
TGAAATATGTCCCCCAAGGCTGGATGTGTTGACATTAAATTTTCACAGTGATCTATTATGAAAGTGGGAACTTAATCTGACACAGGTGTTTTAGTGTAGAGCCTTTGAGATATTATTAGGATTCTATAGTCATTGGGATAGAGCACCCATGACTAAATCTCAATGGATTTTCAGTAAGAGGGCGAGTGACAGAAAAGACATAGTTAACCATTCCCTTTCTCTTTCTATGTGATACCCTGTAATGTCCATATTATGACAGAATGAAGGTCATTCCCGATACAGTCCGTTGACCTTGGATTCCAAAAATGAGCCAAGATTAACCATTTTGAAAAAAAAACTACTATATGTGAGGCAGCGTTCTCTAGAGGCACAGAAGAAATAGAAAATATATGTATAACTGTACTAATGAATTCATTAGGTAGGCTTATAGGTTCAGAAGATATGGAGTCCTCATTGGTTGTCTACGAGGCCAGCAACAGGATCACAGCCACAATGGCCATCCACATATGGGGTGGCTCTTCTTCTGTGGCTTGCTGGCCTACATATCAATCACTTCCGCCCATTCCCAGAAGCGTGCTCCACTAATATGTTCAGAATTCCTTAATCACTCAAATTGACATTCTGTGATTAGCCACCATACCCAGGCCATGGTTTCAGATTATTAGCATAGAAAATCTTGTACCAATCCTGGGGAGGCTCACGGGTGAGAAGGAACACAGTGAGGACCAAGGGACCCCTCGTATCAGCACTCCACAGCATGCTAAATCCTGCAATAACCATGAGTAACCCAGGAAGCGAATCTGCCATGGAATCACAAAGAATGCACTTGCACAGAGGAAGGGTTGTAGGGCAGGGCCATGCAACACTTACAGACGTTCCCAGCAGGAAGGAAATAAGTGTGTGCTGCTCTAATTTGGTAAACCTGGGAAATCATAAATATGGTACCTGTTTAATTTTTTAAAAAAATTATTACAATGAACAAAAACACTTTGCCAAGAGTAATGGTGTGTATGTATGTGTGTGTCTATGTGTGTGACTGTGTGTATCTCTATATGTATATGTGTGCCTGTGAGAGTGTGAAACAGGGGAACTATTTTGAGTATTTGAAGGAGTTTAATGGCACTGTCTTTTATTATCACTTTTTAATTTAAATATATACTGTACTTTTAAATCAATCATCATTTAACAACCATTTTGTGAGGGTTTTTGTCTAGATGGTCCATCCAAATCATGCAGTTGTGGGGCCTTCTGAGAGTCTGAGATTGACCCATGGTCCAGTGCTGGGTTTATGTGTGAGTGCTGCACCGGCCTAGAGCGGGCAGCCTGCACACTACGTAAGGGAGTAAAGAGGCTCATGCTTGCTGCTCTTCCCTTTTTGCTCTTGTTGCTTTTGCTGTCCTCTCTGCCCTGCGCCACTCTGCTTGGAACCAGCTGAATATGGAATGAAACCTCCACAAACTGTGAGCTGAATAAACCTTTCCTCTTTAATTCTGGGCATCAAGTATTTTATCTCCGCAACAAGAGAAAATTAATCAAGACATGTTATAGCAATTTCTAACAAATAGTGTGTTTTCATCCTTATTACTTATCAAATCTGGCAGTTTTTGACTTCTGATACTAGCTCAGATTCATAAAGTATATATTGTGAACGAATGTGGGTCATGAGCCAATCACCACAGCATTAACTAAAGACACTTAGGAAAGAGGACTTCCAGAACTGCTTCAGAAAATGACGTGAATGAGGGAATAAGTGTTGTAGAAACTTAGAGGAGTATTCTAAAGGAGATTAATATCAGTGTTGTTTTTACTACATTTTTTAAACTTTAACATCACTGTATGTTTTGATTATACCAATGTCACACATAAATAGCTAATGTATATGATGGCTTTGAGACAGAATAAATGATAGAACTGAAATAGAAGACTTTTAGTACTCCAGTAGAGATTAAAAGATCTGAATAAGGGTGATAGCTGTGTGAGTGATATGAAAGATAAGTTTGAATAATTCTACATTTCAAGACTACAGAACTTACTGATGTGAAGAGAGCAGAATAAAAGAAGGAAAGTGTTAGGGGAGGGGAGGAGAAAAAATAGGTGTCTTAGGGCCACGGAACTAGCTCAGAGGCATAAGTGCCTGCCTGGCAGGTGCAAGGTCCTGAGTTTGATCCCTAGTACAGCAAAAAGGGGGAAGGGTTATTTCTCAAGTTTGAATTCAAGTCAACATAAAACCATTAGCAGAAATTGATTATTCAAGCCTTGATTCAATAATTATTTTTTAATCATCTGTGATGAGTAAGACATTAAATTATGCATTTTGGACACTTGAAGCTGCTCTTCAAATTAACTGTACCCTGAAAATGATACAGTATGAATTTTTTTAAAATGTGAAAACTTTGAGAATGGAGAAATTTACCTAAATCTATAGGAGTTAAGGAAACGTGTGTGTTACACTTTGGGTAGTAAAAATTTGTTGCACAGATTGGAAATCAGTGTGAGGCAAAAAACAACATAGAACACCATTCATATGCACACAAATAAACAGTTCCGCTTCATTAGCTTGCAAGGGTGTGAAGGGACAAATAGGTAAATAGTGCCGCTGCGCTGTCAGTCCCTAATAAGCGTCTTCCTCTGTAGTGAATCTCTCAGGACAATTAAATGTATGTCTCTAACATGAGACAAACTATTAACAGTTTTTGAATAAATGAACACCGTAAAATTTTTATTAAGTAAGGGATGCGGATATAGCTGCAGTCTGGAAGACTGATTCGGACTCAGTCTCAGCAAACTATTGGCCATGAAGTAAATCCAGTCTTCAGCTTATTCAGGCAATAGAAAGGAAAAGCACAAGTAGAAAGGTGGCAGTTGGTATGACACTGAGCACCTGGAAGAGGGAGGAGAAGCAGGAAGTGATGGTGCATCAGAAGGAAGACAGTGTGCACCAAAAGGACATGCTAGTTCTCATGTGGCCTTTTAAAATATTCTGCACCTAACGTCAAAAATTAAATATGCTTCTATAGTATGAAATGAAATTATACAAGGTAAGAAGCAGGATTTTGTATAAAGCCAGCGAGTTCTTTTGTCTATTTAAATTCTATACTGATAGAGAACAAAATATGATTCCAGAACCCGAAACAGGTATGATGGTGCTCAACATCCAGTGGATTTCAGACCAGTGTTCTAGAATGAGCTCAGCGCAATTAAGCACTTACAAGCTGTACAGAGGTATCGAATAACAGACTAAGGGGCATGTGCCTGATACAGCGACATGCAGAAGATGCTAGATAAACAGCGATAAAACACTGTGATACCTATTGAAAATAGAAATATAGACTTTTAATTGATGTATATAAGGTTTTCTCTACTCCCTAAAATTTTAATGAGAATGAATTATTTATAAGATGCAAAAAGCAATTTTATATTTTTAGAGAGTAAAACACAATATTTCCCATGGAACAGCACAAAATATTACCTTGGGCAATATCCATGAGGCCATGAGATTATTAGGCTACCTAGAGTCTTCCACTGAATTTTCACTCTGTTATTAAATAAACTAGAAAGCTGGAAGTGCTAAGGTAGTTTGCTCGTGCTTTGTCTGCCGAATTCTTTACTACTCCAGGCAAATGGGGTGAACCTCAACCTTCTCTGATATTTATCTTCCTTTAAAAACTACCAAATATCAACTCACTCAGCTTTTCCCCATTCTTCTTTGTTTCCTCTGGAGGTTTTTAGAATAGATTCTGCTATCCCTTCCTGTGGGTCACTCCAGTGTGGTTCTCAAAGCTTATTTGGTTTCTTCTTTCATTAACTTCAGCCCTACAGACCAAAGAAAATTACACTCTCAGCACCACTTACGTAGAGAAATCCGTAGGCATGCTCCTGACAATTTTACCATAACACCTATGTCATCTCTCAGTTGTCTTCAAGGAAAACTCTAAGTGTTATGAATCACACATTTGCGTTACCTTAGGCCAGCTGACCTGATAAAAAGATCCACCATTACATTCCAAGATGCTGTCTGCAGGTATGTGGTAGAGTCTACTGCCTTGTCCTTTGCTGGATATATTGCTTCTTACTTATGTAGTAGATTCTCACAATAGAATTTGTTACCAAATAATCATTATATTACCAAGAAGTTCCTATGCCCAATAATTCAGAAATCTATTAGCAACATTTCTATAGAATGATGATATTAATACCTTATTTTACCAATTCTAGTTGTAATTACATATGAGCATGGAAACCAAGGTAATGTGAGTTAATATTCTGCATGCACTTTAGGATAGTTCAAAAACTGTATAAGGCACCTGATTTTATGAGAATTAGGATATTTTATGCTGTAGGTTAGATTCTTTTATTTAAGTTTACTGGTACAATTTAGGTGTACATAATGACCACATTCATTATAGGGAATTTGTATCTACAAATGTTACATCTTGATTCGTCTTTTTTTCCTCATTCCTTTCCCCTCTTTTCAAACCTCCTCATCACCCCATTCCCAAATTTTGTTTTCTATCTTTTCTTTCTTTTCTCAATTTTTGTTTCCCTTCTTTTCTTCTCCTCTCCCCACTGCTGATTTCTCTTTTCCTTTTGAGCAGGTTTTTCCTATTTCACAATATCTATTGTAATTTATGTTCTTATTTACATTTTCAGTTTCTCATACCAGAGATTATATCTATACTTGTGTGTTCAATTTATTTCATTTATGATTATGTTCTCAATTTCCAGCCATTTGCTAAAATATCTCAATTTTTAAATTATTTATGGCTGAGTAAGACTCCACTATATTAAAACCACATTTTTTTTATCTGTTCACTGATTTATGGGCATTTGTGTTGCTCCCAAGATTTGACTATTACAAACTATGCCTCTATAAACACATATATATCAATTTAGTATGATGTTTTAAATTCTTCTGGGAAGGTACAAAGAAGAGTAATAGCTGAGTCAAACGGGATTTCTAATCCGAATGTTTTGAAGAATCTCCACACTGATTTCCATAGTGTTACACCAACCTACACCCTACCAGCAATGGAGAAGCATTCCTTTTCCCCGCAGACCTGCCAGCATTTGTTATTGGTTGTTTTCTTGGTAATAGTGTTTGTTTTTGGAGTGAGACAGAATCTTATTAGCATACCTCACAGAACTAGAGAAGGCATTCCTAAAATTCATTTGGAACCAAAATAGACCTAGAATAGCCAAAGCAATTCTGGGCAAGAAAGTCAACACAGGGGTATCACAATCTCTGATGTGAAATTGCAATATTGAGCTACTATGATAGAAATAGCCTTGTACTGGCACAGTAGAAGATGAGATAATCAATGATACAGATAAGATGTAGACAGAACTCCGAACATACTCAGCCAACTGATCCTTAACAAAAGGGCCAGACACATTCACTGGAAGAAGGAAAACCTTTTCAGTAAATGGTGCTAGAAATACTGGTTTCCACATTGTGAAAACTAAAACTAGACCAACGTCTATCAGCATGCACTAAAGTTAAATCAATACATATCAAAGACATAGGTATAGGCAAAAACTTTATGAACAAAACACCAATTACCCAGGAACTATCAAAAAGAATCAGCAACTGGGATCTCATCTTATTAGAAAACTTAAGCACAACAAAAAAAAAAATTCAACAGAGAGAAAATACAGCCCACAGGGTAGGAAAAATGTTATGCCAATTGTTCTTTACACAAATGACTGATATCTAGAGTATATAAAGAACCGAAAAAAATCAGTCCTTTCAAAGTCAAAGACCCAATCAAAAATGGACATCTGAGATGAATAAATATTTTCAGGAAAAGAAATACAAATGGCAAATAAATATATGAAAAAAGTATTCAACCTTACTGATCATTCAAGAAATGCGAATATGGTTCAGATTTAAACGTCCCACAAAATATTGTATGTTCAAAGTAGACTTTTTCAGCTTATTGGATTATGGGACACTGTACATTATACACATCAATGAATTAGTCCATTGCTGAATACATACCTGTTAGAAAGATGGGGCTACAAAGAGGCAGTGGGTCACTGAGGATGTGTCTTTAGACAGTCTGGTCCACCAGGTACCACTGTCATCACATTTTTCCACTAAAACCAGCCAACTGTTGACTGAACCTTCTGAAACATTGATCCAAAATAAACCTCTTTTCCTTAGATTGTGGACCATGGGTATTTTGCCCAGTGACAGAAAAGCTGAACAACTGGAAAAAAATAAAAGAAAGATGACATAATTAAAAATAAAACACTAAACATAAAGTGAGTTTATACATTGTATAAACCAGAGTGGACTAAGAATTACTTTATGAACTAGAAACCCAATAAAGTGCAAAATATAAAATTTCAGATAGAGAATTGGGACAGAATATATTGACAAACTAGTACAGTTGAACTAAGTATTGGTAGTATTTATTTAACTGAACATATTTTATGATGGAGAATGAGGCTCAGGATCACACTGGCCCAGATGTGTGTTGGGATAAAAGAAGCAGTGATATGAAAGAGGTGCCTTACCTGTGACATTTACTGTATTCTCATATTATATGCAACACAGCAGGATCCTGTCAGAAGATTCCAAAATTCATAATGAGATGTTCCAGAACACTACAATGACTGAGAGATAAAAATTCATAGATAAATTCCGCTTCAAATCCATAGTCAACCTCACACTGATGCTTCCTCCAAAGGTTTCTAAGTCTTTGAAATTTCATAGATTGAGATGCTAAATGGAAAAATCTAAGTACTTCTTAAATTAGAAATTAATATCTGGTCAAATTTCAAGGCTAACAAGAAAGAGATCAAATTAGTTCAGTCAAGACCTTAGAAGAACAGTAGATAAATATGGGTGAACCAAAGGTGGCAAAGTATTGCTAAAACTACAACACAATCCTGAATTCTCTAGTATGTGACTGTATTGGCATAGCCTGCCACTAATCATACCTAAGTGACAGAAAAATGGGGAACACAGTCCTTTGAACCTAACACCATCTGAATAATTCATTATTCTTTTTTTGATATATAACCATTTATACATTTATTTTGTTTCTGTAATAAATATTAAAAGCATTTAATTTTTAATTTTTAATTTTTTATTCATTTTAATGAGATAAAATAGCAATGAAACAGTTTCAAAACAGGTTAGTAGGACAGTTACAATAATTAATACACTGCATGTTGTTGCCTTCATAGTAGTTCTTCATAGTACAAGACGCAGACATGATATCTTGTCTAAATAATATTAGAACAAACCTCTCTTCTCATTGAACTAAGAGAAAGTCGCTGCATATCTATCCTAACTATTTTGTATATACATACATTATTATTTTTTTTACTACAAAATGGTCCTTTATTTATATCCCCCTTTTTTGTTTTGTTTTGTCAGAGATGGGTGTTCCATTGCTGTTAGAGGAGCTGTATTCTTTTTTTTTTAATGTATTTAGTACAGGGTCTATGGGGCCTAAAATGCAGATCAGACTCAGTGATCCTGCTGTTTTCAGCAACCCAAGTGCTGAGATTACAGGTGCGTGTACCACATCCAGTCTCAATCACCCTCTCAGCGCACCCTGGGGGCAGGGCCAGCATGGCAGGCTGGGGATCTACTCCCCAGCCCCTGCATCTGCCTAAGCAAGTGCTGTAACCCACTGAGCTATCCAGTCAGGACTTCATTATTCTTTTATAGACAATGTCCAGCATGAAAGAAAACATGTATCAATAGGTGGCCTGCTGATAATGTTACTCGTCAATGAGACATACATAGACAAATAGTAAGGACAGAGCCACCCAAGATCCACACTTCTGAATTGAGTAACAAAACTTAAATTAAGAATAATAATTGTTAATATGATAATATACATGATCATGCAAATGATGTCTTAATGGAGATTTTAGCAAGTAATTGGAATATCTATAAAATTCATGTAGACACTGTAAAACAAAAAGCACAGTAACTTGACGTCATTCCCTGAATGGGTCTGTGCTAATATAAATACAAGAAACAAGTGAACATAAAGAGAGCCAGAAGAAAAATCCATAAAAATAATCTAAAGTGACCCAGACAGATAAACTCGACTAACAAGATTGCATGAGGCAAAATAAAGCATAGAATAAATGGTATGGACTGCTGCTAAAACATAGGGTACACTTACATCAGATGCCAAGAGAGAGGGTTAAGGCAGAATGATGCAGAAGCAATATTTGAAGAGCAATTGGTCATGGGTTCCGTAAAACTGATAAGGATATCGGTCAACCTAAAGAAACTTGACAAAACTGGAACATGCTGAGGAGAAAATATACCACTATGAAATTCTAAAGCTAGTAAAAATATACATCAAAGTAAAGATTTTTTTTTTTTTTGGTGGAACCAGGGATTGAACTCAGTCTCTTGTGATTTCCAGGGAAGCACTTATTCCAATGACCATAAAATATATTTGAATAAATAATTATTGTGCTAATGTTTGATCAGAAGATTAGAACTGTAATACTAAAGGTCTACCAGCAGAAGAAAGAAATATCCCAAATTGAAGAATGAAAATGCCCAGAACAATGAACTTCACTGGAAAATTTTTCTTTCAAATTATTTTTGTATCCTACGATGGATGATACTTGGTACCACAATAAAAAACTTTAAAAATTCAAATAATCTCTGTATTAAATATAAGAACCATATTCATAATTAGAACATCTCTCACATTTAAACATAATTCTAACCATGGGTAGATTATCTGGAAAATTCTTCCAAAAATTTACAGAAAATATATATATGATTGACACATCATTTCATGAAATAAATATGGCAACAGTCATTTATAACATTCTCATAGCATTGGCTTTTATATCCACATCTTTAAAACAGTATGTGTGTACCAAAGTGATTTGATTTACTAAAGCAGTACAATGAGATGTAGCAATTAGACAAAATGAATTGTTATATTCAGTCATAAAGACACTAGTCATGTTGGAGTAGGTCCCACCCTAATGATCTCATTTTATCTTCTTTATCTCCATAGAGACCATATCTCAAATATGATTGCATTCTTAAGTATTATAGATTTGAAATTCAATGTCTATTCTAAGGAAAATGTAACTCAATTTATTAAAAATTGTCTTTAATTTAAAAACCTAAATATTACATCTAGGGTGATTAAAAATGATAGCATTTTTAAAAAATCAGATCTGAGAAGATAGCTCGGCAGTCTAAATGCCTGCCGGGGCAGGCTTGAGGACCCATGTTCAATGCCCAGAACCACGTTCCGTGCTGGCCTGGCCTCAAGGAAGCAGAGCTGGCCACCAAAATGGCGTGGTGGCACATGCCTGAAGTCCCAGTGCTGGGGAGGTGGAGGCAGGAGGATCACTATGAGTCCGAGCTGTGGAGTGAGACCCTGGACCTAGATAGATAGATAGATAGATAGATAGATAGATAGATAGATAGACAGATAGCAAAGTCCCACAATAAGCCTTGAGGATTAATTCCTTTTACTAAACCAAATGTTAGAGTAATATAACATAAAAAGTTTGAAAATTTTAGAGCCAAAAAATGCACTCAGGAAATTTTGACATCTTCATATTTTCAAATGAAACATCTTCTGGCAGCAAAATAAAATGATTTGTTTAAAGTCACACTTTTAGTTAGTGGGAGGATTTGAACTAAAAGCATAGTCAGGTACTAACTTATCCCCTCCCCAAAATAAGGACCAATTTTTTTTTTTTTTGAAACCAGGGATTGAACTCAGGCCTTTGTGCATGCCAGACAAGCACTTATTCTACTGAGCTATCTCCCTGGCCCTAGGACAAATTTTGTATATTGTTCTAAAGTAATCTCTAGAAGGGCAGGTGAGATAGTTCAGTCTAGTAAGTGCCTGCTTAGGCAAGTGCAGGGACTTATGTTCAATCCCTGGCACCACATGCCACGCCGGCCCTGCCCCCAGGTGCACTGAGCTGGCCACTCAGACCAAGTATGGTGGTGCACACCTGTAATCCCAGTGCTGGGAAGGCTGAAAACAGGAGAATCACTAGGATCTAAGCTGCATAGTGAGACCCTATACCAAGTACATTAAATAAGTACTTACATACATACATACACAATAAAAAATGACTTCTAGACTATCTCAAGCAAAATATCCTCCTCCTATAACCTATCTTTTTGCTACAGTTTCATAGTCTAGTTAAAGAGAGGTGATTTGAGTACAGTTCATTGCAAAAGTGAAAATCAGAGTGATATTTGTGAAGCTGGATGGCTCGGTGCCACCTGGCGTGCACTGGGCACCACAGTAGACGGGATCCAAATGAGCTCCTCTTGGATGTAAACCTTTAATAGACTGGGAAACTTAAGGGGATCTTTCCTTTTTAAAAATAGGATTTGAGAATGAATTCCGCACAGCTGGCCAAAGAAGGAAATCTACACTGGTTGCCAAAGTCACACTTTAAATGAATTTTCAATCCTTCACAGTTCTTTAAGGAACGCAATAGACATTTTGATCATTTAAATTAAAATTTTTTTCCCAACAGGGAGCCTTTACATAGCTATGTAGGATTAAAGGCTTTCTTTCTCTCTCCTTCCAATCCCTCTCACTTTTTTCAGTTCTCTTTCACTTTCAGTGAAATCGGTCTCATGGAGACAAAAGAACAATGGTGACTGTATGTACAGCTGACTGACATAAATCTTGTAGGATGGTTAGAAATACATCCAATATATTGGCACAATAAAAAGGAAAAAGTGAAAAATCTCAATAGTGCGCAATTTTTGTCTCCACATTTTGTGCAGAAAATGCGTGATCTTTCCTTGAGTGGCGCTAAGTCAGCTGTTAGTGTTGCCAGTTCTTTTTCTGGTGACTGAGCCAGGAGAGGCAAAGTTTTGCAGGAGAGTTAAGACTAGGAAATTGTTGCCTTCGCACTAGATATAAACATTAGTACTATCTACACCATGAAGTAAGAAATAAATTCTTGGTAATAAGACTTCTAATTTAGTTCTGTAGAAGGTAGTGAATACAAAAATGGGTTGTATCATGTACCAGATAATGCTGTCGAGAACTCTCTTCTCATGAACCGATCCAAAATACATTTGCTTGTTTTCCTCAGGTGTAATATCCTTGTGTTGAATTTATTGAGACCCTTAACATCAGGAAGGTGGTGCAGATGGAGTAGCCAAACGGTTTGGCATTTCTCAGAACTCAATCACTGGTCTTTATATTGCCATGACAGCTGTAAAAGGCACAGGGCTTTTCCTAAGGCACTGCAATGCGCAAGTCACTGTATATGTGGGGAAAATATATGTTTCAAGGCACCTGGTAAAAACTAAAAATATTATGTTAGTTTGCATCACCTTAGCAGATGGTTAAATATTCCCCATATATGTGGAAATGTAGTTTAGAAGATGTGAGGTTTGAGCATGCTAAATAAAAAGACTCCTCGAAAATAAGGCGCACTATGGATAAGATGAGCTTAACCTGCACCTAAGAAGTGAAAAATAATGAACTGTTTAGGGTCTCATTATTCTTTCTTAGAATGCTGTTCAATTTCTGTCATAAACTAGCCTGCTCAGACACAAGTTCTCATTTGAAATAGTTTCTATACAAGTATACTTGCAGAGAAATATACATATATGTGGTTTGTATTGTTATTTATGGATAGGTGTATGTGCTGGGATGTATATGTTGAAATGATTTAGAAAATTAACAAAGTAGCTGGAAGCAAAATAGTAGCATGCAAAAAATAAATACCATCTTTTTAATTTTAGGAAATGTAATTGTTATATATCATTTTCTGCATAATACCATGTATATTAAATTTGCACTACACATCTACTTACATCATTAAACATCCTACAGATAATTCTTTTGCTTATCTCCTCCATTTGTCATCCCCATTCTCCCGCTGCAGGGTCATGGCATATTGCTTACTCACAGAATGTCTTTGTGTCTTCATTCATTTCTATCACTGATCTTCTGTAACTTTCTGGTCAATGAAGCCTGGATGTTTTAACCTAAGGTTCAACATTAACTCTGGATTTCCCACGTGAGAAAATTTGTTGAGTTTTTCATCAGTTCATTTCAGATT
The DNA here is from genome assembly GCF_000260255.1 of Octodon degus. Taxonomy (NCBI): domain Eukaryota; kingdom Metazoa; phylum Chordata; class Mammalia; order Rodentia; family Octodontidae; genus Octodon; species Octodon degus. Next base: position 3,831,432 of record NW_004524589.1, on the reverse strand, counting down.
CTTGGAGTGGCTCCATATAGAACCATTAGAAAATTGATGGAATTTGGTCCCAGGATTTTTCTAAGTTTTAGCTGAAGTGATATTTTGCTCTATATCTGTTTTATTCCTGCATTTACTAATTAACTCTTAGTTTTGCCACTGTGAGGATGACTAGTGTTTGGATGAGGACACAATTTCATACTGAATTTATGCAGTCCATTTGTGCATGTTGGCTCTGAAGATGGAACTGGTCACATTCAGAGTTGGAAAGTAAGATCGAGCTGAGGAGTGGGGGCAGAATTTTTTATGGGAAAATATTAAATATCTGAAGTTCAGTAATGGAGCCCAGAAAGCAAATTTAGTAAACCTTTTCCAACTTCAGAATTCTATTTACAAAATCACAAGACTTTTAAAAATTGCCAGACCTCATTGCATGAGCCAAATGCCAACAGAGCAATGACCTTTCAAATTACTGGTGCAACAGAAGATGAGATCAGAAAGCTCCAATGTAAAGCAAACTCTAATGAAAAAATCCTGCAGAAATGACTCCTGGGTCTGGCCAAGTTAACATAACATGACATATAGTAAACGTGTCGGGCCTCTTAGGTGATATTTGGCCTTGAGGATTAAATATTTTCAAATTTTCAAAGAGCAGCAGTGGGAAATTTGGTTAAAGAAGGATCTATAAGAGGTGATTTTATTACTGTTACTGAGGGAAGTAAAAATGACATAGAATTGTATGGAGTGTAGCTAGATGCAGAATCGCTTGATGGGAAAAAGCAAGTTATGTTGCAAAAAAAGTAATGAGAGTATGTTCCATGAAGAGTTTATGTGCTTCATGTAAAATATGCTACAGAGATAAACTTAGAAACAGATAATGAGAACTTTTGAATCAGATTTCTAATTTTAAAATGTTATGAGTTTCTGGGTTTTTTTCCCCTTGCTTCATATACATTTCTTCATGGGTTTCTCTTCAACAACAGGAAAATGCAAATATCAATCCCTTTATAACAAAATGCAATTCATAAAAATGATAAATGTATGTGTTTAGTATTTATATGCTTAAAGGTGGTATTTCTAAAGTCTCTAGTTAAAATATATTCTTTAAAGATCCTTCATCAATGATGAAGCAAAAAATGCAATTTACTACATTTTCATTTTTCTGGGTTGAAATGTTTCTATCGACACTTTAACTCTCCCTACCTATTCTCAGCGTTAATATCAAATTATGAAATTGTGGATTTTGCCACATCTACATTTGAATAGGTGAGTGGATGACATACATGATGAGTTACACTTTCTAAAAACATATATTACTTTGATGTGAAATATTTTAGGAATGCATCATTACCAGATTTCTGCATGGGGTGAATATTTCTCTTTCACAGCAAATGCTCTGTGTATGTATGTTATATATAAGCGGATTTCATTGCAAGTGTTTGAAAGGCTACAACAACTACAGGATATTGCCAGACAGTTAGTAGAAGTGAATTGAATCTATGGAGAGATTAATTCATCAGCGGGGAAAACATATATTTGCTTTAGAGTCATCAGATATTCTGCCCACCAAGCTCATCCTCCAAGATAGCATTCCTAATGAGCTTCCTAAACCAATTAAACATAAGCAGGAAGCATCAGTCATCAACACTATTTTCAGCTAATCAGCTGCTTTCACAGAATGCATGGCTCTGAGGGCAGGAGAATATTCTGAGAGGTTTTTTTTTCCTCTGTCCTCTGTTGTTTTCTCAATTTTATCGATGCGTTTCCCTGATCATGAACATAAACAAGTATGGCGCTTTATAGTGTATAAATGCTTTCCCGTGCATTATTATTCAATAGAGTAAAATGAGTTTAAACAGGCTTAAATGACTTGCCTAAGGCACACAATTAATGTGTGGCTGGGCCTCAAAATCATGTCCTTTCCTCTCTTCTAATTGTTCTATAAATATGTATGCATTGATTGACTTTCTACGCTCCGTAACAGAGACTAGTTTAAAATTTTAAAATGCTGTCAATTTTTATTTGGATAGAGTCGGATGATAGAATCAGGGGTGTGGGGGCTATAGATAGAGATTTTTATTCCAATATAGGTTCATTCCTTCAAAGACAAGAATGACAAAGTCTGGAAGAACTCTAATTCCAGAAGTTCACATTCAAAATTTAAGCAAAAGGATAAGACTAAGAAGGCAGCATCAGTTTCTACCAGTTATAATGATATTAGTGACAAAATTGTCTACTCATCACCAAGCACTTATTTAATGTGATACAAGCAATAGCTGCAAAACATTCTAAATAGACATCCTATCTCATTTTACAGATTCAGAAAATATAGGTCCAGAAAATAATGTTATGTTTGTTTGGATCTTTATAACATATAATTGATGACTATATGGGACATCTATTTGTATATGGTAAATACAAGGATTTGTTACATAAATGTATGTAGTCATAATATGACTAGATTTACATGGCATTTATGAAACTTACTACATTAATCATTTAGTAAGAGGGTTCTTCTCTGATGGAAAATAGGGATTTTTTTCCAAAGGTAGTTTAAGACAGGAAGTGAAATAGTGCTGTCTCATCAAGGTGAAGCCAATAGAACAGTGGGTGGCTGTAGTGGTGAGATTCTTATTTGTTGAATAAAATACTCGACATATGTATCTTAAAGAAGAAAAGATTATCTTGGGTCATTGTTTCAGAGAGTCCAACCCACGGTCAGCTGACTCCATTATTTGTAGTTCTGTACTAGAGCTGGAGCATAGGAAACAACGAGGCCAATCATGCCAGCAGGATGGGGGGGAGGAGGAGAGGGAGAGGGAGAAGGAGGGAGGGAGGGGGGAGAGAGAGAGAGAGAGAGAGAGAGAGAGAGAGAGAGAGAGAGAGAGAGAAAGTGAGAGAGAGAGGAGAGAGAGAGAAGAGAGAGAGAGGAGAGAGAAGAGAGAGAGAGGAGAGAGAGAGAGTGAGAGAGAGAGTGGAGAGAGAGAGAGAGGAGACACACAGAGAGGCACAGAGGGGCAAACAGAAACAGAGAAAGAAAGAGACAGAGATAAGGGAACATAAATAAAATTCCATTCTCTTGGCCAGTTTCTAGGAGTACATAAAATAAAAGGAAAAAAGAAAAATAAATCTAAATCTAAATGTTGACACTGATGCCTGATTCTCCCGGTCTTCTGCCCCTGATTCTCTTTATACAGTTTTCCTCCCTAATATTCTCCTTACATTTGTTTTGCTGAACATACCCAGGCAAGCCTCCCTTCTGGATAAACACTTCCTTTTCT
>NW_004524589.1:3810647-3828072 GCF_000260255.1 Octodon degus | reverse complement strand
AGAGGGAGAAGGAGGGGGGAGAAAGAGAAGGAGAGGGAGAGGGAGAAGGAGAAGGGGGAGAGAGAGACTGAGAGGGAGAGATAGAGAGACTGAGACAGAGAGACAGAAAGAGAGACAGGGAGAGACAGAGAGACAGAGACAGAGGGAGAGAGAGAAAGAGGAAGAAGGAGGAGGAAGAGGTGGAGGCAGAAGAGGAGGAGGATTAGGAGGAGGAGAGAGAGAGGGAGGAAAGGAGGGAGGGAGGGAGAGAGAACAGGAGAGAGGTAGAGAACATACGCTGCAAAGGAAAGCCTTCAGTGATCTACTTCCTGCCAGCAGCCTGAGCACCTAACAGCACATTCAGCTGTGTATGGTTAATGCCTGATAGGCTAACGCCACGCCTCAAGCCCGCCTTTGAGCACACGAGCTTACTGGGGGGCGTGCTACATCTAAACCATACCAACAGGTATGTGCACACTATTTTTGAGATGGAGAGAAGAGAAAAATGGAAGGGACTGATCCCCAAGAGCAGAACAGGGGAGGGGGTCACTCCCTATGACCCAAATCATGAAACTAAGCCTGCGCCTCCTCCAACTTGAGAAAGAGACTGACTTTTTGCACAAGTCAATATTGGAAAATATTCCTGTATTCCATTTTATAAGGAATACTTTGGTGGGGGTGGTGGTATGTGTCTGTAATCCCAGCACCTGGGAAGCTGAGGCAGGATAATTACTGCAAGTCTGTGGCCAGCAGGGCCTACATAATGAGTCCAAGACCAACTTGAACTGTAGAGTAAAACCCTGCCTCAAAACCCGCCAAAGTAAAGAAATATTTTGTTGAATAGTTTGAACAATTTTAAGTCTCTAAGTGTAAGGAATAAAACTGTTAAAATTATTTCTTATTAAAGATCACAAAGGAGCATAATTTTCATGATCATCAAACTAGGGGTTTGTTTTGTTTTGTTTTGTTTTGTTTTGCAGAACTGGGGATTGAACTCAGGCCCTTGTGCTTGTCAAGCAAGCGCTTATTCTTCTGAGTTATGTCCTTAGCCCCAAACTAGGTCTTTGGACTTCCTCTTTTTCCCCCAATTTTCAGATTAATTCATTTACTTTAATTTAGTTTTAATGTGTATTCATAATGTTATCATGGGGCTGGCCAAATAGCTCAGTGGATTAAAGCGCCTACAAGCAGGTTCAGGGGCCGCCGGGGATTCGATCCCTGGGCCTGCGTTGCTGGCCTCGTCCCCAGGATGTGTTGAGATGATGACTGAGACTGAGCATGGTGGCAGGCACCTATAATCCCAGAACTTGGGAGGCTGTGAGCAGGCAGATCACTATGAGTCCGATTTAGTAGTGAGAACCTGAACACCCTGCAGACCCTTCCCTAAAAATACAAAAAAAAAAAAAAAAAATGCTATCATGGAACTAAAGAATGCCATAATTACCTTAAAAAACAAAGACATTTCGGCCTTCTGATACTTAGCCTTCAAAATACTTGTTATGCTACATTTACTCATTTCAGTCAGCTTTCCTTCCGTATGATAAATAACTGAGATAAACACCTTGGAGGAGAAGAGGCTTATTTTGGCTCAGGGGTTTAGAGATATTACTGTAGGTGTGTATGGGGTGGGGACAGGGCAGAACACTTTGGTGGAAGCCACTGGGGAATAAATGTCCTCACCTCATCGCATCCAGGAAGCAGAGAGAGCTAGATTGGGCAGTACAAGGGCAAGGTAAAGTCCCTAGTCATCCCTGCGTGACCCAGTCCCCTCAACGAGAGCTTACCTCCTGAACTACATCACCTCCTAATAATGTCACCAACAATAATACATCAATGTATTGAACCACTGGTGAAGTTAGAGGGCCCATATTCCAGTTACCTTCTGAATGCCCCATACTCTGAATGCATGAGACTTGGCGAGAAGAGCTTAAATCTAAACCATAACAGTACTCAATGCCACTGAATGAATAAAATAATCTACCAATCTGTTGGCCAATAAGTGTGACTCCAAAGTTGTTTGAAATCACCTTTTTCTCTGATCTTTTTCACAAAAGTGAAAGGACTTTGCTAAATTATATATAGAGGGCATTAAAGACAGGATAAGCTCTATAAATTATTTCCAAACCTCAAATAAATAAATTAACATATGCATATTTAGCATCTATCCTGTGATGAGCATTCTAGTCATGATTGGGAATGGTGTAAGACTAATTAAATCCTGTTCTCAACTCTGAGAAACTTACTTTAATCAAAAAGATGTGACATTTGCTTAAGAAAGTTGATTAAGTGCCAATCAATGGTATAGAATTAAAATGACTTTAGAATATGTTTGCGATAGAAAAAGCAAGTTTTAACTTAAAACTAGATATAACAGGGTAGGTTAAAAGCAGGGAACATGGTGTTTTCAGTGAGGGGAAAATAATGCTTGAATTTATGAGGCTATAAAATAAACACAAATGAAATTATAGACACATAAAATCACACAGTCTGTAAGAATTCTATTCTCTATAGGAATTTTGGGGCCAAGAAACTATGTGTAGACATCAATCTCAGCACCTTGCTCCTCCCAGGCAGGCCCTGTGCCACCCAGCCATTCCCCTGCCCAAACATTTTAAAAAATCAAAATAGTATACTACATAGGTAATTATCTACCAGACCACCACTAAATTTTTCTCCCAGCATCATTTCTAAAAGTCTACCAGCATGTGTTGAATGAGAGGGGACAGACAGTTTGCTTATGAATATTTAGAAAATGTGAGGTTAATCCTAACTAGGCAAGCCTGTTTCCTGTGAGATTTCCTATGAAACTCCAAAGAAATCAAGACAAGGCCATGGTGTGCATTTCTGATTCGCATACTGTACCACTCCTTTGGTGACTCCTCTGTTTGGATATTTCTCCCTCTGCAGATATATGGTGGAAATCAGCAGTTTTTGACAGTAAAACATTTTCAAGAGCATTGTAGCTGATAAATGACATGGTGAAGTACTGGTTTGGGGAAAATAATAAGGTAATAGTGCTCAGGAGAGAATAAAGACCCTTACAGTAGGGGATTTACAAAGATAGGTTGTAATGACTTGGGAATACTTGAGACAAAGAGCTTCATTGTAGGACAGAAAATGAGAGTGCGTCCTCACCTCCGATTGCCACTTACAGATGAACTAAGGAGTACAAAAAGCTGCAGATGAAGGACAGAGTGTAATTTGTACACAGGTGAGAGGACAGGAGTATTCATTCTAACAGATTGACTTCCTGAAAGAAGCTAAGATAAGAAGGATGTACACTCTCAACTGAAACACATTTATTATTTTCTATGAAGTGAGGGAGAAAGATGAACAGACTAAGGAGAGGTCAAGGATAATTTAGTACAAAAAATAGAACAGTAATCATGATCTTACTATGAAAAGCTCATTGATTTGAGTGATTAGAAATCCACTGGGAAGTTTTGCAGAACTATATTTCAACTAGGAGAAGAGTGAAAATATAAATATAAATTGCATTTCTTGACCTAGAGTAATTTTGAGATTAGTAAATATATAAAGAAGAGAAAGGGAGAGAGTTGACAACCAGAGAGAGGTAATGGTGGGAGACCTTGAATCGTGAGTCGGTTGGGATACTCCATGTACAGCATCCACCAAAAAATGTGTACACTCTTTAGCAGTTTGCTATACTAATAAATGTCCTGAAGCTAATGGCCACCACTTTCAGCACGTCTTGTAGTTATAGAGGCTAAAGTTGACTTGTATTAACTCATGTTGTCTCCATAAATTTAGTATCAAATATTTATACAAGGTTTTCTTTTCCTGACATATACATTTTTTTTTTGGCAGACTCTGTATTTAGATGAGTTGATCACAGGAAATAATGATTATATGTCTTGCTCAGAGAAAAGGAAAACAGTGAAAAGCTTTATAAAGAGGCAGAGAAAAATGGAAAGGGATGCAGACCTGACTATCAGTGTCTGTTTCCAAGGGTACTGTCTTATGGGCAGGCAGTTATCTTATCGATATTTTGACCTCTTGTTCCAAAGAATGTGCTATAGAATCAAAAGATATGAAACCAAATTTCCAAGACATAGTGCAGTCCAAGTGGGAGTTAGAATCTATTATTTTTCTTCAGCGACACAGCAAATGGTCACCCATTTGTCAGCTCGAGACAACATCCATCTGTCACCTGGGAGTTTCACAGAGCAATTAGATATCTTTGTGGGCTCATTGCTCCAGTTTCACAAGGCTTAAATGCAGTTGTCCCCCACACTTGACACAAGTTAGAGCCTGAGGGAGGGTGTGCTTCTAGGACAGCCTGCGTCTTTCACTGTGGAAGGCAGATCACCATGTTCCTGAAGGGTCCCCTGTAGCCCAACTCCTGGCCACTAGACCCACCAGTTTATACCTTCAAAGAGAGCAGCTGCTGCCCTGCGCCCTACTCACAAAGCATTGTGCTTTAAGAGCCCTGACTGTGCTGACAGAAAAAATTTTCCTTTTTAAGGAATAGGTAATAATTCATCAATAATTATGCTAATCTCACTCAGAGGGTCTGCTATGGTTTGGGTCCTAAGGTTCTCCCAAAGCCTTATGCAGTCATGGCCCATAGGCTTCTAGAGTTTTGATTTATTCATGGTCCAAGGCTGGGAAAATGGGTAAGAGTGCCACCCTCGCGCTAGGGCAAATAGCCTGCATCCAGTATAAGCGAGGGAAGGAGGCCTGCTGTCCACTGCTTCTCCCATTTGCTCCAGCTGCTTTTGCTGTTTTCTACCGCCATGAACTGCTGCCCTCTGCCATGTGCCACTCTGTTTTGGAACCAGCTGTGGAACTGAAACCTCCACAAACTGTGACTTAAATAAGTGTTTCCTTCCTTAATTCAGGGCATCCAGTACTTTGTCTCAACAATGAGAAAAAAGTAAACAAGATACAGTCTTACTTCTCGAAAACACCAAATCACCTCATGAGGATATTAGTTACATTTACAAAACACCTTCTTCTAGGTAAGGTAGAATCGTGAAGGTCGTATCCTATTGACAGTGATAAGGATTAGATTGGGAAGCCTTGAGGACCATTTTTCAAATCTGGTTAACATAGATAATTTGATTATATTACTTTATATTTTCATTGTTCAGTTTCCTATAAACTTGAGTTGATGTACCTTAGATATGTCCTAGAATGTCCAAAAGTGATAGAAAAAATGTAGAAAATATGGATATTTTAAAATATTTTTATTCGTTTTATTAATCACTATAAGTGAATATATTCAATCACTTTAAAGTATGATGGATTTCTTATGTATTAAGTTTCATTTTACATGGAGTATCTGCTTGTATGTTTAAGTTCAAATTCTTTGGGGTGGATCTTCATGATTTATACATTGTTGATGTTGTTCCTGAGATTCCGTCTGTGTCCTTGGCCAAGATCCCAGTAAAATACTGGAAGAATTCTTGGGGAAATAAAAAGAAAACAAAGTTGATATGGGAAAATATTAAGAAAAAATGTTAGGGTCAAAAAGGGAACAGTACATCACCAGAGAGTTTAAAATTGCATACCTGTCAGATTATGCTTTGAATATTTTTAATGTATGCCATGTAATAAGACTATTTATGAAATAATTCTTTCAATCATTTCAAAAATGTTGTGCATGTTTGGAATATTATAATAGAATATCTAATAGAGGGGGAATTACTAATCAAAATGTATTAAATTTTAATTCCCTGGCACATTCAGGTTTTATAAAGCACATAAAACTTGAGCAATGAAATACATAAATTATTGTTCTTGTGGGCCAGGGAGATAGCTCAGTGGAATAAGTGATTGCCTGGCAAGCGCAAGGTCCTGAGTTCAATCCAAGGTATCAAAAAAAAAAAAAAAAAAATCATTGTCCTTACTTTTGATACAAAGGAACCAAGTTATTCAGTAATTTAGCTAATTCCACTGTCTCATCATTAGTGTATGTCAGAATTAGCTTTCATATTAAGTATGTTTGACTTTGGAATCCAAGACACTGATGATTATACTAAATACTTGTCAAATGACATATTTAAAAATAACAAATAAGAAAGTGCAAAATAAGTTCATTTGTCCTTAATTTCTTTTTCTCAGATTTGACTTTTTAAGTGGCTGGTACACATCAGTGTCTCCTCACTGTCCCAGGCATGCTCTCACTTTGCAGAAAGTGCACTACATATCATTATGCTTGACAAAGTGAAGTCGCACTGTTCAGCACACTTATTAAATTCATATAACTGCAAAAGTATCCTTGTTCCAAATTTAACACCTATTAGCATGCGTGAGAAACAAAAACTGGTAAACAAAAATAAAAATTTAAAATCTTTTGTCAAATTGCTTTACTATTTGAATTTGTTAAAATTAAATTTTAAAGATTATAATATTTCAGAATATATGACCTAATTTTTTAATTTTGAAATTTATGAATTTCCGAGTTCATCTGTTTCATCCAAACACTCCTAAAATGTTAAATGGATTTGTCTTAGATGTTCTGAGGCCATTTCACTCTATGTTTTCCAATATGAAATGCTGTCTTTGGGTTGTGCATTTAATTACCATCTGCAAATTGGAACTATTTTTTGGAAAGTTGCAGAAATGTCAAACCTAAATCTTTCATAAAGCACCACGAGAATTTAAATACCCATTAAATAGGCCACAGGCATATATTTCATTCATAATATAGCAATAACCTGCAGTTATTATGCATGGTCATGTGTTCTCCACAACTGGCTTAGAGGAGTATGTGTCACAATTTGGCTTATTTTATTCAGACTTAGCTTTCAGTAAAATATTCTATTATTCATAACATAACCTTTATGGAAGGAGTTCACATATTTTAAATATTATTAAAATATTACCAGCATCCCTATCCTATGTGGAGCAAATGGATGGCTAGTTTATTTTACTCACAAATGTAGGCAAAATAATTAAGAACCAAAACTGAGAAATTGGTTAAATTTCTAGTATGATTTTCAGAAATGTAAGTAGCGTATAATAGTCAACTTTGTGCCTTGTGTATTGGACTGTATATTTGACTCGAGATAATTTAAATGAAGCTATAAATGTATATGCTCAAAATTCTAGATTCTTTTGATAAATTTTTTTCTAGAAAGATACGTTTCAGAAATTCTGGCCTACTGGTTTTCGAAACAAATGCTTCAGCACTGGTTATTAAGAAGCAGGATTTCCAAACTATCATAAGAAAGAAGGCCTGGTTTTATTTGCTTTTCAAAGCTTTCTCATGGTGTTCATGGGAAGAATGTTACTCTTTGTGGCTACAAAATTTTGCCCATTACTTACTATTATTCCAGTTGTTTTTAGTATTCTGAACTTCTGATTGTGTTAGATATATGAATTGAGTTAGTGGATGCAGAAAGGAAGATAGCTGTAATCTAATGTAAGTTTTTAGTAGCGTTCGCACAAGACTTGAGTGAGCTAACAACATTTCTTGGTGTCCGCAATTAGTTGTTGCAGGGGAGATCGCCCAAGCCGGACAGGTGGGAGCTTCCGGCGCTGGGCAGCGGAGGCGGCGGGGCGGAGCAGGTCAGCGGGGACTGCGACGACGAGGACGGGTGTGAGGGGTCCGGCAGCGGAGAGGTCCGGAGGACGGTGAAGGTCACGCGCTGTAAGTGGATGATTTTGATACCATTGGGAAGAATTTATTTCGAAATGTAGTCCATAGTTATGATGCTAAATAGAAAGTGCCGGTATTTTGGTCTCTTGCACACGGTAATGAATTCAGAAGCAGATCAGAGAAGTTGGAAATGAAGTTGTTTTGATTTTTATTTAGGACATGTGTTCTTGGGGATTTTGTTTGTTAAAAGAGAATAGCAATTTTTTTTAATGACACATTCTGAGAATTACCACCAGTTCTGAGAATTATAAACGTTTAGTACTAGGCAAATTCTTGGGACATAATGGAAATTAAATATATATTGGTAACTATGGCCAGGAAAACAGGTCAGTGGTACAAGTGCCAGTCAGGCAAGCATAAGGTTCTGAGTTCAATTCCTGGTGCCAAAAACAAAACAAAAAAGTCTCATACTTTGGTAAATAATATAAATATTTACCTACCCTGGTAGGTAATGAATAAGCACTACTAGCTAATCCAATTGTGCAACTTTTAAAGTACTGCGTCACCACAGAAAACTTTTTACTTTATTGGATATTCTGTACAGTCAAATTGCAAAAGAAACTGATAAATATGGGGTTAATAATTGTGAAAACGGCTTGGTTTTAATTCACGAATTTGCACTTTCCAAAAATCTCACCAAATATTCACTTAGTTTTAATTGTGCGGATTTGAAACCGTTTCAAGCATTGCTGGTATTTTGCTCACTTGCAAAAAGCAAAAAGGAAAATGAAAAGAACTAAATAGATTTATTCATGATCACAAGATGAAAACTGGAGGCACTCTGCCTTCCACGGTTGTTGGTATGCATTTGTGTATGTGCGTGAGGCAGAGGTCAGTGGAGAAAGGTCCGTCGGTAGACATACCAAGCGTGCCTCACTTTCAGCTGTTCATTTAGCTCGGATCCTATCAAAGGTGACGCCAAATGATGAAGACGTGCACAGTTCTACTTGGAGGTCTGGCCTGGTACGCTTGGAGTTACCTAGGGGTACTTTGGACCTGCGGCACATGCCTTCTAGGGGAATAACACTTCATTTACTTTTTAATTTTCATGCAATGAGGCAAGAACAATAGAATGCTTTTCAAGCATCCCTTTCTCATTTGCTCTAGGACCTCAATCCTAGTTTTATAAGCTGAATATATTGGTTAAAGGGATGGAAGCCAATAGAGGTAAAATGGTGCCTGTTTATAATCCTGGCTGTTAGGAAGGCTGAGGCAGGAGTATTGCAAATCCCCGGCCAGCCTGGGCAATTTAGTGAGTTTCTGTCTCAAAATAATTGTTAAGAAAGGTTTGGGGATACACTTCAGGGGCAGAGGCTCCAGGCTTCCATCTCCACTACTGCTGTAAAACTACATAAATGAATATGAAAGACAATTAACATACAGAGATGGTTTCCTATTAGATATAGTAGTAAATTTTGTTTATTATAGAATGTAAATAGATAGGAGTCAGTATATGTGAGCAACAGTTGGATAAAGAATTACGAAGATTTTTCTGCAAATTAAATACCTTCTAGTCTTAGAGATGTGGATTAAGATATGTGTTCTCGTAGTAGTTAACACTAATATAGCTTACCAGGTTGTTTTGCCTTTTTGTTTCCTTGAGATGTTTAGGGGAAAACAACAGTAGAAGAAAATGAAAACAAGGGTTTTTACTCAGACAAAATTACTCTTACTGGGGTAGATGTCTTCTAATGTATAAAGGTAGGGTGATATTTATCTATTATAATATTGAACTTAATCTCATTTTTATCATATCTAGAATACGGATATGTGCTATAATCTCACTGTCATTTAAATGCTGGCAGGAGTAAAGAATGCAGAAGTATTGCAGGAAATTATTTCACATGTGAAATTTTATCTATAATATGTGAATATTTGCATTGTGCATCTGTATGGTATAGAATTGGCATCTCTATGGGAGTTTTCACTTTTTGAAGATACTTATACACTCAAAGACTTACAGACAATTATCTTGGTTTGTTTCATGAAAGAAGTAAAGACGGTGAAGGATATTCAAGCACAATTTTCTCACAAAACCGCTTGTCAAGGTGGCAAGGATGATTTTTTTTTTTTACTTCAAAACCTTGGTTTCAATTATTGCTGAAATGGATAGGTATGGTTCAGACAACCACCCATCAGAACTGAATAGATTAAGATATAGATGATTTTCAGCAACTGCAGGCAGACATGAAAAAAAAAAAATCCACACCACCTTGATCTAAGTGGGCTGCTTAATATGTTTCTGAGAGTTTATAGCTACTGCCTTTCAATTTTTAATAAGTGGTTAGGAAAGCACTGTGGATAGCATGCTGAAATAAAGAAGGATAAGAAAAGCATCAAAGTGTAGGGCAAGTTTCTATTTTTTAAAAAAATCATTGTAATATTTTACTTTTTTGGCTCATTTGACACATTAGTAAAGTAAATTAAACATAGTTTTTATGGTTTTAATGACTTAAAATACTACACTGTACAAAACTCACTAAGGCATGATTCATATTAAGAGCTTGGAATATGCCATTATTTCTTCCTGGCATTTAAGTTTGTTCCTTAGAAAATACAATATAAGTACAAGTACAGCACAGTTAATTTATTGCCTCTAAAAGATGAAGTAAAGATTTATACATGTGCAAGTAGAGGGAATAACACTATTGTTATATTCTATAAATTAAACATTTCTGTTCCAATTTTGCAAATTCATAGTAATTGATATTTTCATTAGTACACTTGAAATTATGTTTTGTTTCAGTTTTTGTTCATGGTTACTTCAGACAGCACCGGAAAATATACATTTTAATACGCCAGAATTTACCATCAAACTATTGAGATATATTTTAGCTGTCATTTTTTAATCACTAGCGCCATCAAATTATTTCATAGTTTAAGGATTTTTAACTATTTTTGTAATCCTAATTGTAGACTATAACTAAATGTCGACTAGTTAACTTTTTTAGAAAAAAGCCCTCTATCCTGTAATAGTTTTCATTTAAGAAACTGAGAACATGAGTATGTTTTAGCAGAATGGTTTTAAAATCCCAGTATTATAGGAATATTTTCTAGTCTTTTTATATTCTTTGGCCCCTTTCATAGACATGGGAGTTGTACCCATAGTGAGGATCTTTCGCGGCTCCCTCCCTACTGCACCTGCATCTGCCCTCCTATCAGAGGCTCATTCATGCAGGAGAAAAGGCCAGTGCAGGGAATAAGCGCTCTTTCTTTTGTCCTGGTAATAAAGCTGGGATCACTAAAATCAGCAGCTTTTGGGCAGCATGACCACTCTTCTACTCTGAATCCTGACAGCTCCGAATGTGGAAAATCCAAACAGGAGTTCTAAGGACAGACGATAGGAAAACTGTTCCATGTGTAATTCTGAAAATCTGTATAGCATTGCTTAAAATTTTCTTGTAAAAATTAAGATTTATATTGCACAATCTCTGTATATCATCCATAAGCAAATTCATTTGGAGAGGGTAATTCAAGGTAACAATCTCAGGGAAAATGAATTTGATGACAAGGTGATTCAGATACAAGGAAGTTATTTTTTAAAAATAGTAATACTTTTTTCTTTAAATCTGTTGACACAGTTAAGATCTGAATTATTTGTAACTAAGCTCTATCATATATGCAACAGACTACTTATATATTGCTTATACAGTGTGATGTAATGTTTAGCAATTTCAAGAAAGTTACACTTTTATTGAAAAATCTGTAAATATCATCAGATTATTTGTAAATCTGTAAATATCACTCATTATTTGTGCTAATAATATTTTCCCTAGTCATTTCATCCGTGTTCCCAAGGGACAGTCATGACATATGTTTGTATGGAGTGGCCAGTTCGGAGTCTCACTGTAGTACTCTGATCCCTAGGGCCCTCCCGTCCAGACACCTTCTCAACATCTTTCTTTAGAAGGACTGTTCACCTATTTCTTCTCCTCTTATTTCATTGGATGTCATTACTCTCCTTGTAAATTACCCATAATCCAAATTCTAAACCTTTGAAGAACCCCAGATTCACTTCTCAGGCTCTGTCTCATCTCTCGTTACAACTGTCCCTTGTGTTACAGCCCCCTTACTCGGGAATTGTAACAATCATAATAAGGTATACTGTTGCTGGTAACAATATCTAGTGTACAAAGCATTTGCCAAAGTGATATCTCAAGAAAGGCTTATGGAAACAGAAAGCATTTGTCTAAATGTGATTAATTTTAAAAGACATAATAACATTGTAATATTAAGTTTCTACTTTTAGAAATGGTTTTTGATTGAACTTTTGTAGTGTAAAATACATACAAGTATTTTTATATTGTAGTTTGGGTTTCTCACTTTGTAACCTTATATCAGCCTCTAAAATATTAATCTACATCATGGAACTAAGAATGACCTTGGAGGCATTCTTACTGTACTCCCTGTGCACGGGAAAGTAGACATGGTCCTTTATCAGTCACCTTTGATCCAAAATCTCAGCTAGGCATAGAGGTAGGGAGAGTTCAAAATATACTTTATTTTTCTTTCCAGAATTGCTAAAACTATTTATTACATTTTAGGAATTATTTTATATAATTTCCACTGCATAGTTGATTAATTTTCCTTGCTAATGTAATTTGTATCAGAATGCACATTAAAATTTGTATACCATTAAAATAGTTCCACATGTGTATATTCCAAAATTCTATACATTTAAAAAAATTACAGTATCAGCAAATTTGATTAACATAAAAATATATTAAACTTTGCAAAGTATTGAATATTAGCCTATTCATAAATTATTCCAAAAATAAGAAAAATTCACTCAGAGTTACTAGATAGCTCATTATATATTTATGTTATTTATTTATAAAAATAAATCATTTTATAGAGTTACACTGATTAAGTTTATAACACATCAGATGCAGTCTTAAATAGTAATTCTGTATTTTCATCTACATTTTGCAAATGCCTAGTAATGAAGGATCAAATAAAACCTTCTACAATAAAACCACAGCAACATTTGCATTTTCTAATCTTGCTCAGTGTTCAAAATTGTAAATACTTCGAAATTACTGACTAATTTAGTTTCTATAGAACTGATGAAAATGATACTAAGGAGAACTGAAATATATGTCTGAGGTAAATATATTTTAATTAATATATGATCACTATGAATATTATTCTGATTATACATTTTCATTTTAGCTTATAAATAAATGAGATCCATCCTTGCAGCTTGCTGTTTTGTTAACAAGATTGTGTATAATGAAATGTTGATACGTAATGAATCACCCAAAATCATCTTTCATCCCTTAAAAAGTTATATATTGTAGCCACTGGTTTAAATAATAGAACTGAGTTTTAATACAAGTTTTGTCTTTGAATGTGCAAGTACTTATTTTCATTCCATTGGTTTAGACTGATGGTAAATCATGGGGGTGAAAAGGAAGAACTCATTAATTCCATTTCAAGAAGCCTCCTAGCTTACAGCTCAGATCAATCAGCTATTCTGTAAGGTCTCATAGCTAAATCTGTGCCGTACCAGAAGATATAAAACAAAGATGTTAGGATCTTTTTGAATGTCATAATGCTAAAAGTGATTATATGATTAACAGAGGAAATAAAAAGTAAAATGCAAGAAAAAGTCGTCTGATAAATTTGATTGTGATTTGACTCATGTCGGGTAACCATGAATAAAACCTAAAAGAAACCCTAGTCTAATCATTCTGTTGCAAATGAAGAGTATGGTTACTGAAATTTCATTTTTCCTCAGAAGTCATTGATAAAATATGTCATATCCAGACAGGTTAACTGTATCTCTGATTCCTTAATGGCTTCTTCAAGCATAAGGACTGGGGTTCAATTCCAGGTACTGCATACCACGCTGGCCCTGCCCCCAGGTATGCTGAGCTGGCAACTGAGTCTGGGCGTGGTGGGACATTCCTGGAATTCCAGAGCTGGGGGGCACTGAACACAGGAGGATCACTATGAGTCCAACCTGTGTAGTGAGACCCTGTGAAAAAAATTAAAATATGAAATAGTGAAGGGCTCAGCAGCTACAAATAATATATATATATATGTACACATTTATATACATATATAGATATACTTATGATTTCTTTACCTCTATGTAGAGTCATTTTCATATGAATTGTTTATGCAATAATTAAATATTCAGCAGGTATAATTAAATAAAATAAAGAAGATACATTCTACTTCCAGAGCCTCTCAAACATTCTTATACATCTAAGATATCTGGGTGCTTTGTAACAAATATCAAAGCATGAGGCAGAGAGCTGGATTGGGACCCTCTTCTACATGCCAAATGATGCTGCTGTTTGCATTCCAAGGAATGAACAAAATTTCTACCCTTGTTTATCACCCTCCTTCTGGATACTTCCAAAGCATGTCTCTGTAAAGCAACAGATTTTTGCAGGTCTATAAGTGTATTAACATTACAAAAAATTCATATGAATGAGGGCATTACCCCTGATCACAGTTGAACCAGTAATAGGGGCTTTAGTGAATTGTTGTATCTATTTGATATCTTTCTCTTTTGAACTTCAAGACAGCCACTTCCATGTTTTCTCAGGGTCTAAAGCCCTCAGGTTGGGCTTGCTTCTTCCATTTGCAACTTTACCTCTGGTACTGCAGCAGAAATGTTCTCCATTTACTGATTCCCCTGGCTTGTGATGGACAATGAAGAAATATCCTTCCTAACATAGCGGGCCAAGAGGTAAAACACTCGGAGTGATTTATTTGTCCTGAGAGAAGTGTGAGACTATCCAAGTGGAGCATCATGAAGTAATTCATGGAGTGGAGAGATGGGGGCAATTTGGAAGCAGACACTTGACAACAGTATTTGTAAGAAAATCACCATGTGAGGGTGGACTTAGGATTTGGTTTCAGCAAGTTAAAGTA
Source organism: Octodon degus (assembly GCF_000260255.1). Classification (NCBI taxonomy): domain Eukaryota; kingdom Metazoa; phylum Chordata; class Mammalia; order Rodentia; family Octodontidae; genus Octodon; species Octodon degus. Next base: position 3,813,578 of record NW_004524589.1, on the reverse strand, counting down.
GGTATAAGAAGACATTTGGGAAGAACAAACATCATGGACAAAGGAAACATCATGAGGGAATCAAAATTACTAAAATTAGTTGAAAAATCTTAAAAGGTTAATAATGTGGAAAATAGTTTAATGGATTTTGACTACATCAGCAAAGAGCAGATTTAACTTGGTAGGCAAGGAGAAACTATTAAAGTGTTTGTTGCATTTTTTTTTTTTTTTTGTCTAGATGAACAGTTCATTTTACCACACAGCAATTTAATAAGCTGGTTCAAAGAATAAATGTGCATCTCAGTATGTCTTGCACAGGTACCTCATCAGTATTTTGTACATGTGATTTCGTGGGTGTTCATTCCTTTCATTTTGATGATTTGAAGACCTGGATAATGACAGCACAGCCAAGTGGTCATGATGTTCAGTGTGAGCGCTTGACAGTCAGTCAAGCTCTCCGTCTTATACCTCAGCCTACTAAAACAAAGTGTTGGATAAAATATGAAAAACTGATTTTTAAAAATGATTCCATGAACAATCAATAGGAAAGAAAGTATTTGATACCTAGGAGAAGGCATAATAATTACATGAATATGAATTGGAGGTGGAAATACTGATGAAATGGTAGGGTCAAATATAGAGCTAGAAATGGGGCTAGATATAGAAAACAGTGAATAACACACAGTTTAAGAAAAACAATAGAATATGTTTGTGTCTCACCCTTATACCCAACCAAAGAAGTACGATGTTTTAATGCTATTGTGCACCCTTCTCTGAACTTCTCCAGATTCACAAAGTGTATCATGATGATGTTTGTAAAAGTCAGTTTCACCACACGTATATAGATCCATAAATAACGCATCACTTGGTTTTCTGCTTTCTGAACTTGCCATAAACTGAACCACACAGCCTGGGATGTTATTTTATATAGCCTTTTGCCAAACAATATATTGAGGTTTGTCCAAGCTAATAAATATAGCTGTAATCATTGTTTTTAAAACAAATCATAGCATTATAAATGTGTATGCTCACTTGTTTATTGCTAATAAATATAAATATTGTCATGAGTTTTTGAGTGTTGTGAACAATCCTGTTTAAAAACAGGATTTAAAAACAAAAGAAAACAAAACAAAAAACCCTTTGAACATGTATGTGTGAAAAAGCCCCTGATCTCTCTCTTAGAAGTCCCAGGCAGTGTTATCAAGCCAAGCTTACCTTTGTTCAGCTTTCCTGGGAAGATCAAACTGGTTTATAAAGTCATTGTTCCAGTTTATATTCTCATCAGAAAGTTGAGCTGTGGTGTCACACACCTGTAATCCTAGCACTCAGCAGGCTGAGGGAGGAGAATTGTCACAAGTTTGAGGCCACCCTTGGCTACATAGCAAGTTCAAGGCCAGCCTGGACTACATGGCAGACCTTGTCTCTAAAAAAACTAAAACAAAACAAAATATATTCTCACCATAAGTAACTAAGAGTTCTTGTTATTCTCTACTCTTTAATTTTTTAAATTATTTTATACATTCATCCATATGACGGAATGCAAGCAGTATTTTATTCTATATTAATTTCTATTACCCTGATAATTAATTGAAATGCATTTTTCACAAGCATATGATCAACTTTTACTTCATCAGCTGAAGTTTCTTATCAGTGAGCTCTCTCCCTCCTTAACTCAGGCAGTCTTCTTGGCAGAAGCTCAATGTTTTGTCTCTCAGGGCCTGAGGTGTTAGGGATTTAGCCTCACTGTGGTAATGGTGAGAAGTGTTTGTGCCTCCAAGAGGCGGGGCCTGGTGGGAAATCCTTACTTTACTGGTTGTCTTGTCCTGAAGGTGCCTGTAGGAAGGTAGTTCTTGTGAGACCTCTGAGTAGGCTCTTAGCAAGAGCGCATTGTCATAACAACCAGAAGCTGACCTCAGAACAGCTCTCTGGTTTCCCATCTGGACATGTGATCTTTCTATCCATGTGATGTCCTCTGCTGTGAAGTGTTCGCCAGGGCTAGTCTGCTATGGGTACCATGCCTGTGAAGCCCAAGCTCCAAGGCAAGTAAATCTCTTTTCTGTAAGTTTCCCCACGTGGAATATTTGGGCATTGTAACAGGAAACAGATTAAAACGTTTACAATTTTTTTTTTTAATTTTATTGTGACTTAAAGAAAAGCAGGACAGATTCTTCTTTTTATTGAAGTGATTTTCAAAGCAATAAATTGTTTCCATCCTTTTCTGTCTTAGAAAGTGACCAACTCTATTATATGTGTTTAAATACATATGTCAAGAACTCAGCTTTAGGACCAGTCAAATAGCTCAGTGGATTAAAGCTCCTGCTTAGGCAGATGCAGAGGCCTGGAGTTTGAGCCCCTGGCCTGCTGTGCCAGCCCTGCCCCTGGGATGCTCCCAGAGGAAGATGAGACTGGGCGTGGTGGTGCACGCCTGTAATCCCAGCTCTTGGGAGGCTGTAAACAGGAGTGAGACCCTGTACACCTTGTCCTAAATACAAAACAAAACAAACAAACAAACAAACAAAAAAACCAAATAAAAAGAGCTCAGATTTTACACATTTTAATTCTTATCCCTACCAAATTTGAGACTGTCTCACATGATGTGCTCTTTGAAGGCTGTGCTAGCTTGTGCAGCTAGATGTACCAGACTCAGCTTGTGCCTTTCCCGTCACAGACTTGGAACCAGTCGTGTTTAGGGTAGCTTTGATTTGTTTTGCTAGGAAATCACAATCTGGGTACTGTCAGTAGTTCTTACAGGTGATAATGGAAATAAGCATTCCACAGTTACTCATCTGCTGGTTGTACATGAAATATGCCACATTATCAGAATAAGAATGCCACTACTGAGACCATCAGAGCATATTGAGATTGCTAAACTCAGTTAAACATTTTTGTATTTACCATTTATATTCTTTTTTCATTTTTATGGTTATATTAGAGAATATATAATGATAGATA
>NW_004524589.1:3799374-3810252 GCF_000260255.1 Octodon degus | reverse complement strand
TTTGGCTAGCCCTTAAAGACTAAAGTTTGAGAACAGCTTTGGCAATCTAGTAAGACCCTGTCTCAAAATAAAATAAAATATAATTTAAAAAGGGAGGTGGGGATGTAGTTCAGAGAGAACACATGGGTTCAGTCCCCAGTACAATCAATCAAACCACCCATCAGTCAGTTAATCAGAAAAAGCCTGGACTGGTGGTGCATGCCTGAATTCCCAGCAGGCTGTGAAGCTGAGGCAAGAGGATTACAGGTTCAACTTTAGCCTGGAAAAAAATTAAAAAATGAAAAGGGCTGGAGAATAGTTTGGTGGGAAGATGCCAGGTCCAGTCCCTGGTAGTGAGGAAAACGGTAACTTACTTACTGACATAGCCTGTCCCTCACCCTTATGTTTATCCATATCATCTTTCGTAGATCTCCATTGTCTTTGTCCCTCTAGTATTTAATTCCATTTCCATTGCAGTTGTTTGATAGTATAGAGCAGCATTTTAAAACTTATATGTCCCAATTATGTTTCAGCTAATGAAATATAAGTTGTTACACTGATGTATGAATATATCACCACGTATTGTCTATCGTCCCCAATTTTAATGAATGCAAATAATCCCATAAGTAAGCTCTTCTGTATACATTTGAATATGTATTATTTCAGGTTGTGAAGTTGACATTCAAGGTAACTGTATCAATCTATATTTGCAGCAGCAGTGAAGAAAACTTTTTTAATTTTTACTATAATTGCATATCTATAGATTTTTTTAACTTTTGCTAAACTGTCTAAATAGAAATACATAGTTTTATGTATATCAGGGAAAATACAGCAAACAATTAAATAGGCAAGGAAGCCATTATTCAACATTATTACAACAGGAATAGATTGAATTTAATTTCATTGAATCAAACACAGGAGGGTTTTAAGACTTCCAGTGACCTAGTAGAACACATTTGGGGTGGCATTAATGACAAGAATGATCTCTGGGATCAGGCTATAATCTCCACTTGCTACCTGGTGTATGAAGACTTGGCTCCTTCCCTGCTACAGAAACTGGGAGATGAGCACGTGCTGATGCTTATGTTCATGGGGATGGCTTTGAGGTCCTTGAGAACAGAGGCATGGGTTGTAGAACTGGCTAGAAGCGGGGCGATGTACATCCCAAAGGGGGAGAGCAAAACTTTGTAATAACAAGTTCTCCAGAGTACATGCTTGGTGAAAAGAAAATTTGGGAGCTTGTGGTGGAAGAAGAAAGCATGTTTAAAGTTTAATCAAGGCGAAGGGAACTTTAAGGTTGTCTTAGCCATGCGTGTCTTGCTGGCTACTGATGAACTTGGTCATCTCTTTTGTTTGTTCACCGTTTTTGTATTTCTTATTATGTGCATGTCTTTTCTGCCTTCTTTTTATATTTTGATACTAGATTTTTCTGAAGAATCTCATTACATTCCTAACAAATATATATATATTTTTCAGCATATGAGTTGTAAGTTTCTGGCATGTCTTCTAAACAGGTGTATGTTACCTTTATACTTTAAAGATACTTTAAGTCTAGAAGGAGACAGTGGTATGTAGGTAAATCTTGTACTGTGAAATTATAGCAAATGGAAAAAATGCAAGTCATAAAAGAACAGTAAATGGTAGATTAATTAACAGTAAATGCAGTCAGTCTTCTGGAGATTGTTCCAAGAATGACTTGCTGGAGATCACACTTAAGCTAGGTGTTCAGAGACAACCACAGTTGCAAAGTTGGGTGAAATTCAATCCAGAGCCTTTGCAGAAGTACAAGCATGTACAACATCACTGTGTGAAACAGAATGGACACATCTTTCCTGGATGTACCCTTTGATGAGACAACCAGAGAAGATGCTGGCAAAAGTACCCATAGATCTTTGCACTATAGAAGATTATATATAATTGCCCTAGATGGAAGTTTGGGTCATATTTTATAAGAAATAATGTAGCAATAATTTACGTAATTGCAAAGATCTCCAAAGGAAAAGCAATTTATTTAAGAAACAAGGCACAAATAATATCAGGTTCATTGATGTTTAGTCAACAATTTGCTCTAGATCCAATTGACAAGTCTAAAATGAAATTTAAGAGCCTTCATCCCCAAGAAAATGTTTAGCTTTCCTTTTCTGTTAATATGAGACTCCCCCACCCCCCGTCCAGAACTGACAGTTGCACTCTGACCATCTGCTTCCTTCACTCTCCACGGTGTGTCACATGCATTTTCTCTCCTGCATGAGTGAACTCTTCCCTAAGGACTTTCTCTTCTATTTCCACTGGTACTTTTCATGTCTCAACTTTCCTTGCCTGAACTGCCCTATGACACCACTCTGGCTCTCTTGGGCCCACCCTATTGAAGTACTACTTTAAACCAATGATCTGGCTCTTTGCTGAGATATGGTACCACAGGCTACTTTGTAATATTATCAGCCAGAGAACTGAACCTTTGGGGAGAAGCCAAAGCAGTATCAAACACTTATATAAAGTTGAGCAACAGCTTTGAGTCTTTTCTTATTTCACACAGCCAGTTTCAGGTCTTCTGAACTTATGGAGATGCTTTTCACCAAATTAAATTTTCTCAGTGACACAAATGGTGACACTGAATTGTTCTATCTTTTGTAAGAAACATACTTTGTGAATCAAAGGATTTCTATAGTTCTCATCTTTACATTTACCTGACTTGTTGCAGTGCCAAGCCTACTCTTTAATGAATTTCTTATAATTGTACAAACTACCTATCTTAAGTTCTTCAGTGAACATCAAGAATTGCATTATCTATAAATTATATTTCACAGATGCTTTTGATAGTATACTCTTCCTTTTTCAGACAAGGGAAGGCCTTAAAAGGAGATTAAAAGAAAGAAAAAAGGACAGCAGTTCCTTACTATTTTTGGTTTCTGTCTGCATTACATTAACAGCAGAGATCAGCCCCTCCTCACCCTCAATGTTAGTTCTTAGATTAGCAGTGGGCTTATGCTCCTCAAAGGCAATCTTCTGAGTACCACCAACAGGGTGTCGCCTCCTGGTCTCAACATCACTGAAGAACTTTGCTCCACCGTCTGTCTGTTCTCAACTTTTCGCTTCCCATCCACGTCCCTAAACTCTGGCTCTCCTGTTTCTTCCTTTCTTCAACCCTAGAAACGAGGGATGCTTTGTGTACTTCTTTTTTTTTTAAATTTTATTTATTTATTTATTTATTTATTTATTTATTTATTTATTTATATATGTGTGTGTGTGTGTGTGTGGCCAGCTCAGCCCACCAGGGGGCGGGGTTGGCTGGCATGTGGTGCTGGGGGATCGAACCGTGGTCCCTGTGCTTTGCTAAGCTTGGTCTAGGTAGGTGCTTTAGACCACTGAGCCATCTCACCAGCCCCATGTGTGTACTTCTTAAAGCCATATTCCTCAACATTTTTTTTTTATTCCACTACTGTTACATGTCATTATACCACTTCCTATGTTAAATTATCTCTCAAGTGAGGTCTGGTTTCCTTTGATTTGATTGTGGTCAGTGCTCTATCTGATAGAGCTGGCATTTAGCTATCGAAATTAAAGAAAGCATATTTATTACTTATAAACAAGTAATATCCTCCTGGTAACTTTCAAAGGAATCAGACTTTTACAATTTTCTATGGATGCATATTTTACTGTGAGACTAACATCTGTTTTACCATTTCCTTCCAAATTCCAGAGGAAAATTATCACATAGAAAATTAGATGAAATAACTCATTCATGCTGGGAGATATTGAAAAGAGAATAGGCAAAATAACTGTCTTCTGAGTAGAAACTACCCTCAGGGAACAGTCCTGGAACCACTGAGTCATTGATTTAATTTGGCCTCGTGCCAAGTTCTGTCAATGACGCTAGTATATGAAATTGCATCTCTGAGGACTGCTTGCTGGGACCACTAACAACTTCCTGAGCCAAGTGTACAGAGCTGGGAAAGAGACAGGACAATCAATTCATAAATAACTACAGTGTATAGAAACCAAGGAGAAATCAGGTAGAAGCTATGAGATACTACTTGCTCATTTTTAAGTTTTTAAATTCATTTTAATGAGAAAAAAAGAAAAAATAGCAATGAATCAGTCTTAAAACAGGTTAGTAGGGGGACAGGGAGATAGCTAAGTAGAATAAGTGCTTGCCTGGCAAGTGCAAGGCTCTGAGTTGAATCCCTGGTTCTGCCAAAAAACAAAACAAAACAAAACAAAAACAAAAACAATAAAAACAGGTTAGTAGTTGCAATAATTAATACATTGCATATTGTTGTCTTCATAGTAGTTATTCAGAGGACAAGATGCAGACATGATATCTTGTCTAAACAATATTATGTACTACTTGCTCTTGAAAACAAATTTGAAGGCCATCAACTATGGTTTTTACTGTTATTAATGTTGGATCTTCCTAGACTTGTAATATTTGAATTAATTCTGCAAACTGCAGCCAAGTTCTTCTTCAACATCCTGCATGTTTTCCAGCCATATATTTCTAAAGTATGCTTTTATGTTCTCTTCCAGCATTAAAAAGTTTATTAAAAGTTCCTGTGTCTTGCTCAATAGTATAATTTCTGTGTGCGATAAAATAACCATAGAAGGTGGTAAGATCATTGAGGGAAGTAAGGAAGTGTCTTTTTATCTTTGTACACAAAAGCAGAACCATTTCTGATCATGGAGTATGTAACCTACTCAGGAATTATCCCTGTGCTTATTTAAAATTCAGATTGTATATTTCTACCCCAAAATACTGAAACAATATTTCTAGAAGAGTTGAGAAACTTATATTTATCAAGCATAAGAAATAATCGTTATTTCCAATAAAATTTGAGAAAAACTGCCTTACAGTCTTTCCCACTATGCCTCCAAATATGAAACAATTAATGAATATATTCTGCAATGCATGAATAGATATGAATATAATCTACATGTCTCTAAGACACATCTTAATTAACATTGAAAACCAGATTTTTAATAAATTAAATATACTGACATTAGGGGCCAGGGAGATAGCTCAGTAGAATAAGCACTTGCTTGGCAAGTGCAAGGGCCTGAGTTCAATAAAACGAAATATAAGAAGTAAAGCCATGCTGTTATGTTGAGCTGTAGGGGACTCAGGTCAACAATTTCTGACATTGACAGTCAAGCGGAAGACCCAATACTATTATGACTACTGGACTCTTTTAGATTATTTTGCTGAGTTTACACACCTATAATAATTCAAATAACAGAACTTAACAAAAAAAGGGGGTACAGATGAATGTCCATTTTGTATCTGTGTATTCAAAGTGGTTAGGATAGATAGATAGTTACATTCTCTTAATGAATAGAGGGATTTGTTCTAATGGTGTCTGTAGATAGGATATCATGTCTACATCTTGTACAGCAATTAACCACTAGGAAGAATGCATGCAATGTGTTAATTATTGAAACTGTCCTACCAATTTGGTTTGAAACTGTCTCATTGCTATTTGTTTCTCAATAAAATTATGGAAAAAAATCATTTTGTAAAATCACACTTCATGGAGATATTCATGAAAGAGGACTTCCAGAACTGATTCAGAAAATGGCAGAAATGACCAGATATGTGTGCTTGAAGGGACAGGAAATATCTTAAATGTGATTAAAATGTGTCTTTTACTACAATAAATTTTTAATGTAAATATTCAAAAAATATTGACATTAATTTTGTCAAGAATATCCTTCAAACAAAATTAATGTACATATATTTATATACAAAGAGCAAAACTAAGTTAAAATATAGAGCAAATTTGGTAAATTTAATTTTCTTCAACATGTATGAGTATTTGTATATTATATAAATAAATGTCATAATTTTTCCTGAAGACCTGATTGGAATTTTTATATTAGCTTAATGTGCTATTGTGAGTGAAAATTAATAAGCTAAGCATAATGCTTGTGTGCTAATTGTTAAATTGAATTAAAAAGCTCTGAAATTAAGAGTGTAGCTTTCTAGATTAATATATCACTTTTTCGTCTTGGAGGAGACCCATTAACACAATACATATTGCTTGAGGAAAGTTTTTAATTGTTTTTGACTTCCTCTAATTTCCTTATAACACTAACTCTCATGCTGTTTTTCAGAATGTAAATAATTATGTTTACTTACTAAGTAATACATATAATTAATTCCAGTTTTCTTATTATACATTTGCAAAATAATATAGTTTTTATATCATGACACTTCAGAGAAATTATTAATTACTCTTTTATTTCTATGTGGCAAGTACATTTTGTGAAATGCTTTTTTATGAAATCTAAATGATATTAGGAGTTCCTAAGGAAATTTACATGGCATTACTTTCGTACACAGTGCGCTCTACATTATCTTTGAGTCACTGATGGCTTTGTCTTTATGGTCTTAAGCCCATAATTATCTACTCTTAGAAGTTCACCCCTTTCCTTTACCACATCCATTCATGCATGCATTTATTCAGCAAATATTTTCTTGGTCTTATTCTGTGCTAGTCACCATGCAAGTCTGATGAGCAATTGGAACATTATAATGCAATATGAGCAAATGAAGATGAGTAATCAGGAAATTACAGTGCAGAATGAGGACTGTCATTTAGGAAAGCGGATCTTATGGGATAATATAAGAAAGATATCTCATCAGTCTTGAGGTAATATGAAGACCCTGGGTTCCACCCCCAAAACTCCCCCCACCAAAAAAAAATTATAGAGAGTAGTTAAGGCCCAGTATAGTAATCAAAGCATAACATGCTGATGATGTAAGTAAAAAGTAAATTTCTCTTTTTATAGTGATTTATCCACCTCTTCAAGTGATTTTGATCACTTTGTCTACTAACTTAGTTCTTCCTGTGTTTGGATCATGAGAGTGTCATTGTCTTATCTAGTATTTATTTTCTCATGGGCCATGAATTTCTAGAAATTGTCTCCATGTCTAAACTTATCCTTTTTCTGTGGAATCAAATGAATCACATGAGAATAGATGCTTAGCAAATCCTTATTTATTATGAATATGTGAATTACTGAAGGCTAGCATTTTAAAAATCATCACAGGGAATACAATGGAATCAAATTATACAAAATAAAATTAAACTAGTGAAATGTAAAAATGATGAATAGATGTGAAAAAATTAACATGAGTTTTCACTGAATAGTTCATGATTCCACCATGCAGAATATTGAAGCTATTATATAGTTCTTCGGATTAATTCTACTTTAGGATCTCTTGGTGTCCTTGAGGTCAACTTGTCATTGCTGCATAATTCAGCTATGCTTCTGTTCACAAGAATCTTACATATAGTTAGAATTTTCTATTTCAAAGTGTATTAATTACAAATATAAACATAACACATGAAATTTATTTTGAATAATGTTAAGAACACAGTGACATTCTAAAAGTAAGAGATAATATTTTTGAGTGATGTTCAGTTCTAGTTCTCAGCCCTCCTGTTCTGGGTATATCCAGAACTAATATACTTAGTCTTAATAAAACTCTCTGATAGGTAACATGCTTCTCCTGTTTTGGCACAGATATGTGGAGTCTCTTGCACTGAGTTATGTCTGTTCCACTTAGCATGCTACAGAGCCTCTACTCAGAGTCAGGAAGCAGGATCCCACCCAAGAATAACAGAAGAGATTCAGCAGATTGTGCACAAGAAAATCTATGTCATCTTTTCAAAGTTTTAAATTATTTTCACGTGTCTGGATAAGATAGGAAATTGCAAAAGAAACTTATTAAAAGAATCATATCTTGGGAAAGGGTATTTCTAATTATTTGTCTAAATCCCAGAGCATAGAATTGATAAGTATTATTCAATTCATTTGAACATTGGGTGATCTTGGCTGTGTCCTTTTGGAAAATTGCTTTATAGTCTTTTGTTACTCTGTTTTTGTCTTTGTTCTTTGCTATTTGTTTTTGCTTTTGTTTTTGTTGTTACTCTTGAAAATCGAATAAAGCCAAATTAAAAATAATGAAGGGTTGGGGCCGGGGAGATGGCTTAGTGGAATAAGCGCTTCCTTGGCAAGCGCAAGGGTCTGAATTCAATCCCCGGTTCCGCCAAAAAAAAAAAAAAGAAGGGTCAAAAGCCTAATAAAATAAGTAATTACAAAACAGAACATCACAGTCTGTGTTTGTGCAGCACACACACATACACACACACACACACACACACACACACACTACACACACATATACACATCCTGAATAGTGAATTTTTATTTTATATTGAGAGAGAGTTTTTCAGTGGAGAAACTAATACAAAAAGGCTCAGATGTGGGTTCCTCCATAGTTAAGACTGTCTCTTGATATAAAATCATCTTATATCTAAGTGTCTGGCATACAGATTATTCCATGAAGGAAGTGATGAACTAATTGTAGATTCAGGATGATGGTGCATTAACAACTCATTGCAACCCAGTTGTTGTGACAAGTTATATTCCATGATCAATATTTGCATTACTTGGTAACATCAAACTTTAAACGGTTCTTCATGTTCAAAAGCAGAAGGCCTGAGTTTTAAGTAACATTAAAATTAAGATTCTACGGGTCTCTCAGATGAAATAAGTAATGCAATATAAGGATTAAATGTAAGAAACACACTTGAGAAATATAGAAAATAAGACAGAAGTAACAATGCATGGTAGTTATGCAGAAATGATATTATCTGTGTTTTTCTTTAAGTGAAGTTGTAAAAGCAATGAAAAAATTAGAAATAAAAATTACAGAAAAGACATGTTGATTTTAATATTTCTGAAATAATCAATTCAGAGCATGGCTTTGGGTAGTTAATAACTTTTGGATGGCAGGTGACCTGCTCCTGTTTCATGATGTACTGCCTTGGAACACAAAAGCTTTTGGTCCCTCCCTGCAGGCACCACTATGCTGTGGCTATCAAGGATGCAAGCCTCTCTAAAAAGGTCAAGTATTGTTCAAATTAACCTCTCAACTCAATTTCATTTTGTTCATTTTATTCGTTTTACTTCAATTTTGGTTTCACTGTCAACCTAGAGAGAAGAAGGATGAGAAGGAGGGAAATTTGGTCTCTCCTTGAAAGGTCTGTAAGTGGAAGTACCACATTGCTTGCTAGACTCAAAAGGAGGTGCACACCTTCCTTTGATTCCACGACCTTCAGATATGTGATGCAGGCCGACTAGGGTGGCCTCCTTGGGTGGGGGTCAACTCCGATTTGCATCTCCAGGTTGGTCCTCTTTAATTCCCTCTGGTCCTGCTCCTGCTAAGAAGCTACCAGTCCAAGTAGAGAAGTCTGCTTCTAGGAGGAGGAGCCTTACCATGTGACGAGGACATACAAGCAACTAGTGCCCTGGACTCCAGAGGACAACTCATCCTATTTGTTTGTTTATTTATTTGCTTGTTTATTTACTTGTTTGTTTTAGTGGGATTCAAACTCAGGAACTTGTGCTTACCTGGCAGGCACCGTGCCACTGAGCTATATCTCCAGCCCTTCAGTGTGCATTTTTAAAGAACCTACAATCAAATCTCTAGAACCATTTTCATATTTTTGAGTTTTAAAAATTCACATTGGTCCATGATGTATTTGTTTCATATGAAAATCTTCCATTTGTCTCTTTTTATTTCCAAGATAGCTTTATAATAAATTACTGAAAGACATCAAAAATGTATTGAACTACAACACTATGGTGCTTTGAAGATAGATTTTGGATGTTACTAATCTTTACATAATAGAATAAATGTTGTATTTCTTACCTTTTATTTAGCATTAACTCTACATGAGCTTTGTGAGGATACAAGGGAAAGCTAAAATTTAATACAGACACCTACAGATATTTTTCCTGGTAGCTATGCATAATACTTAGTAAAGCTACATCAATTAATAGTTATATAGGTGGAAAATTATTTCATAATTTGAAGTAGCATACATCTTCTTGATGGAAAAATTAAAATCTCTTCATTAAATATTAATTCCATTTATTTGACGTAGATTATGAGCATTTGGTTCTATTTTATTTAGTTGTACTCATTCAGCACATACATTTTCTGACTTGGTTGTGGAAATAGTCTTCTTTAAAGTATTATCCTTCAATATAATTTAATAATATATTTTGAAATTTATTTTACTATCACAGTCATATATGCAGGCTGAATGTAGGAAATGAAGATAGCACTTAGAATTGTAAATTTACGACTTAGTAAAATTCGCTTATGATTTTAGAGTGAGTATCATGGTGAATATTTACCCTTAAAAATGATTGTAGTAAAAGACACATTCCTCTTGGCTTTGATTCCATTCATTCTATCACTCTTGCCACATTCTGAAGTAGTTCTGAAGGTCCTCACTCATGACTCATGGCCATGGCTGCCTTCCTGTCCTGACTAAGTTCAAAATACTTACCTTTTATTGTCCTCAAGACTTTGAGGAACAGTAGAAGCTTTCTGGAGAGCCAGAGAGGGTAAGTCAGGTGGAGCAGTGCACACCCCCCTGTTCCCATGAGCCTGCCTTTCCCTTGCTGGTCCTCAGGGGCAGCATTCACCAGAAGCTTCGGTTCCACCTCTTGAAGACATCCAAGAAGGAAGAGTTCCAGAAGTGGGGCAACAGCCAGACAGTATTCTGAAAAGGATTAATGATGATTTTTCCTTTAATAATTCTTTACCTGAAATATTACTTTAATTAGGACATTTATTTTATTTTGAAGAGTAAAAACAGGAGTAAAAACAAATAACAGAAACAAAGGTAGTCAGGGTGACATAAAACAATACATATGTTACAGATTTTCAAATCAAGAATAGCAAATTAACAATGGTGTTATATTACCTATTTTTAGCATCAAATCTGTTGCTTAGATCAACAGATACAGGTATGCAAGACTGGACAAACAATTGAATATTAATACTTGCTTTTAAAAATATTAATTGTTGGGGGACCTGCC
>NW_004524589.1:3784335-3798154 GCF_000260255.1 Octodon degus | reverse complement strand
TTAATGCATAAACTCACATATTCACATTTTCTATGAAAAACAATTGTCTCCAAAATCAGAGTTAGTATTGTTTGTTAACTGATTGCTTTTCTGTCTTCTTTGGAAATAGAGTAAGAATAATTGGTATACTCATGCAGATAGAAAAGCATAAAACTTTCAACTTATTAAACTTTTGAAATTTTTTTTAGTTATTTTTATTGAGAAAGAAATAGCAATGAGACAGTTTCAAAACAGGCTAGTAGGCCAGTTACAATAATTAATACATTTGTTGTCTTCAGAGTAGTTATTCATAATATAAGATGCAGACATGATATCTTGTCCAAACACTATTAGTGCAAATTTTTCTTCTCATTGATCCAAGAGAAAGTAGCTGTATTTCTCTGCTAACTATTTTGTATATACAGATATATATTTTTTTACTACAAAATGGTCCTTCATTTATAACCCCTTTTTTAATTTATTTTTGTCAGAGATGGGTATTCCGTTGCCATTCATATATAGTAGGTGCATGAATTCAGCAAAATAATCCAATACGGTCCAGTATTCCTCAATAGCAGTGGGTTATCCACAGAATTGGCAAGGTCAGAAATTGTTGACTTGAGCCTTTTACAGCTCAGCATATTAATATGGCTTTACTTTTTATACCTTGTGTTTGTACTTTTCTGCTGGATGGTTAAACCCAAGATAAAGCAAGACCTATATAACAAAAAATGTAACTCTTGTATCTGACAAGGTCAGTCAAATCCCTTCAGAATTTACCTTGAAAGCCTGTTCATCAGTTTGTAGAACTTTTGTCAGGGTTGTTAAGCTCAACTGCCTTTGTCATAGGGTAATAATATCATTAAGCTTCTCTTCTGGTGGGTTAACAACTTAAGTTTTCAAACCAAAAAATTAGAGAAAAAGAAGGGCTACAAGGACAGCGAACATTTTGGCCCTAGCCCTTCAAGATCAGTGAGGACTCAGGATACAACAGCACCTGTACTGTAACATCCTGTTACTCAGTGGTGTCCCAAATTTCCTGATCAAGGAGCTTATGGAGCCACAGAGGAAAGTGATTGATGATGTAGTGTGCCTACGGAAAGCCACCTAGAGAGAAAACATTCTCTCAGGCTTTCACAGAGAGCAAATTGGTCAAGCAATGGCCATAACTCATCTAGATGGCTGACACTGACAGAAGATCTATAAACTTTTGAAATATTTGAAAGTTACATAATCTTAAATTTTGGGACCACAATATGACACATTTATTTTCTGCCTCTTCTTCCTCAGGCAATTGCCTTCTGCATACAGTACCATGTGCAAAACCTAGTACACAAACATTCTCTTGTGTTTTCATGGAAACTTTTACAAAGACATTAATTCTCTAACTTCCTCATCAAGTGAGAATTTTCTCAACTCTTCTATGTGATATACATGTGCATCTTTATCTCTGCTCTAACTAGGACCATCAACAATTACAACCTTACAGACATTGCTTTATAAATTATATCCATTTTTTTTCTGTATCTTCAAACTCACCCTCAAATTTCATACTTTAAGAAAAAAACACGTTAATTATTTTAATCTTCTTCTTAGAAAAATCTGTAAATGTTCACAAACCCATGTTCTGGCCTTCTGCCCTTACTGCTCTATCTTGAAACACAGTAGTTGGCTACCTTCTAGGATTACTGTTTTGACATTTTTGTTCATTGATATATTTTATGTTTTTTTTAGTTGGTCCATGGATGCAATACATAATGACTACATTCAATGCATGGAGTTGATTCCTATACATATGACATTTCCATCCCTTTCTTCTTCCTTTTTCTATTCCCTCTCTTCTCCCTGGCTCAATCTCTTGATTTCCCTTCCCATTTGAGACTGAGCTATCTCCCTGCCTTTTATTACCTTTTATTTTGGTCTGTATAATTTGGATTTCTCATATAAGGGAAACCATATGGTATTTAAAGTTGAGTACCTGATTCATTTCACTTCACATTGTGACACTGAGGTTGTATCCATTTTCCCACCAAGTACTCAGTATATCTTTTTCACAGTAGTACTTCAGTTTTTGTAATGCCATATTTTCCTTATCTACTCTTCCCCTTCTTTCCTTCCTTCTCCCTCCATTTGTTCATATGTGTTACTAGTTCATTTAGCTTTAGATCATATTGCCTTGCATTTGGGCCTAGTACTGCATGAAAATAACATGGATTTTTTCCCTGACAGTATCGCTCTTGCCTTCCTAGACTTGTCCATCTATCTACTTTCCTGTGAATTGTGTCTATATAAGCTTCAGTATCGAGTATCTTTATAGTATGCGGACGTTCATTATTTTGAGGACTATCTAGAGGATTGGTATAGCTGGGGCAAATAGTAGCTCTATTTAAGTGTGTGGGTTTTTTTTTAATTTAAATTTTAATTTATTTGGTACAGGGTCTCACTATGCATCTCACACTCGTAGGGATCCTCCTGTTTTCAGCCTTCCTACCACTGGGATTACAGGCATGTGCCACCACACCCAGAATAGATGGACAGCTCAGTGCGCTAGGGGGCGGGAGGGGGGGAGTGTGGCATGTGGTGCCTGGATCAAATCCTGGCCTCTGAGCTTGCCTAAGGAGGGGCGTCTGCTGAGCTATCTGGCCAGCCCTCTATTTAAGATTTTCAGAAACCCTCATAATGATTTCCAAAGTGGTAATAAGCAGCTCTGGCAAGTCACAGCCTGTATTCACTCCTCTGTTTTGCATCACTTGTTCATTTCATGCCTGACCATGCTGATCTCCAATTCCTTTCCTTATTCATTTGTTCATTAACGTAAATGCGCGACGCATGGTGAATGCACTCATCATGGACATTAGCACCTGTGCACACCTCAGGTGGTGCCTTTTGCTTCCCCTTCCCTTCCTTCTTCCTTGCAATGTATTCCCCTCTGGGTCATCCCTTTAACTTACTTAACATTAGGGTTTCTATTAAGTCCTCTCATTTTCTGCCACTATATTTTCCTGAGTGATATAATGTTCTTTAATAGATGAATAATTGATACCTATGTCTCCAACCCAAATGTTTCCACTGAAGTGCAAATAAATTATTTCCATTCATGGCATCACTGACAGTTCTTCACTCCTTCTACTCCTTTGTAAATTGTGCTGCTTTTATGGCAATTGCTGTTGTCCAGCCAATTTCCCAATAGCTTCCTTGTGCTACCTTTTCGGGGTTTTCCCTCTCAAACTTACTCTGTTCTCCAAGCTTCTCATACCATGGTGTGGGGTCACCAGATTTTATTTATTTATTTATTTATTTATTTGCAGAACTGGGGACTGAACACAGGCCCTTTTGCTTGCCAGGGAAGCGCTTATTCCACTGAGCCATCTCCCCGGCTCCTTGTCACCAGGTTTTAAATGCCACTTCTCTTGTTTTTATCACAAAAGATTGATAATTCTGCATATTTCCAGCTGGAACATGGTATTGCCATCTCTAAGACACATGCAAATGCTCCAAGATTTCTTGAGTGAGTAGAGGAATGTGGGGTGATTAAATGGATGGATGAGAAGAAGGATTGTGCTTGTGCATTTGTGACCTTAGAGGTGGATTCAAGAGAATAGAATTTCCATTTCAAAACTAGGTTTTGAAATTACACCAAGATACCTGAGAAAGATGATCATTAAGCAGGTAATAAAACTCACAGTCCTGTATGAATCACTAGGGTAAGATCTCCAAAATGCAGAACTCAAGATTTGTAAAACCATGTGATGGTTCACAGTATGTAAAACAGCAAACAAAATGTCACCTTTTAATTTTACTCTTAGATGAAATTTTAAATTCAGTTTGAGAGACCTGAGAAGTAGAACCAATTTTAAAACAGTTTTAGAGGATAAAATAAAGTAGTAAAAAAAGGGAGGATATCTCAGCATATGTGAAATTTTTCATATGCTTTATAGTCATAATAAATTTTATGTCTCTCTTGGTCATCTAATGCTTCTGTCGTTTAACAGACTTGTCACCTTGAAAATATTTTTGAGAAAAGACACTTTTATAGAAAGACAGCTCTTATTATGTACTAAGAGATGCTCCTCTACATCTTGTTTTATTTACACTGGAACCCTAAATAGGCAATATGAGATCTGAGACTATTTTTCCAATTTTAGCAGTTACTAAAAAATCCCAAAACAATTAAAACTCATCTTTGCCCTTTTTCTCAATAACAACAAAAACAGCAGCAACAGCAAACCTCTAGTAGATCTATGATTGTAGGGGTAATGTTAGGAAATTATTTAGAGTACCCTTGCTAACAATACCAGAAACATGATTGTAATCAAAGCATCAATATTTGATGCCAATTATGTGTGATCTATGTCATCACTAAGACTTATGTGATCACAATTAGTTCTCGGTACAGATGGCGTTGGTCTGTGAACTGGTGCAAAGGGGATATTTCTGTCATCTCGGACTGTGAGAGTGTAGTGAGACTCCCATTCAAATAAATAATTAGTGAATTTTGTAGGATGAAGTATACTAGAGCTAAAGCCCTGTCTTTGTTTGCAGGGTCCTTTGGTGGTGGTTGTTTCAGTTTTTCCTGGTTTTGGCTACCATTAATAGTGCTCAACCCCACTTTGCTCAGCTGTGCTTAACCTAGGGGCTTGGGTGTGTAGCAGCCGTGCCACTGTGACCCACTGCACTCCAGGCTGGGTCCGTTGCTTTTGCTGCTCTGCTATGGGCCCTGAGGACACGTGGGCTGGTGGACAGGCCTGAAGCCTGAACGAGTCTTTCCTTGATTTCTTCCTCTTCCTCTTCCTTCTATCCTAGTTTCTTATTTAAATTTTACTGACTTTTTTTTTTTCTGGAGTCATTTTATTATTTATTTATTTTTGGTGGAACTGGGGATTGAACTCAGGCCCTTGCGCTTGCCAGGCAAGCGCTTATTCTACTGAGCCATCTCTCTGGCCCCTCTGGAGTCATTTTAATGGAATCTTTCTTACTGCTTCCAACAAAATGTCATTCCTTCTATTAAACTGCTAAGAGCAAAGAGTCACTGTTGTTCACAGACTATTTTTCACCATCTATAGTGTATTGTAATTATATATATGCATATTCATCTCCTCTTACTCAGGCCCTTGATGTAATCAATATTTACTTTATAAAATATAGGATCTGTGTTTATTTTTGTTTGTTTGTTTGTTTGTTCTGAAAAAGGGTCTCACTGCATGGTTCAGACTCATAGTGATCCTCTTGTTTAAGCTCTGCCATTCTGGAATTACAGGCATGTGCCACCATGTCCCAGTTTCCAGGACTGTTATAACATGCAGTAAGGGGAATCAAATTGAGGTCCTTGTGCTTGCCAGGCAGATGCTTAGACCACTAAGTTATCTCCCTAGTCAATAGTTAACTTTCTTATGAGTAAAGAAATATTTGTAGAATGTACAAGACAAAGATAAGACATATTTGCATAATCCCATTGTTGGTGGTAAGATTCTTTTTCATTTTTTTGTCATAGAAACATGGCAGGACAAATTGTAACAGAGGAGATGAGAGCAGCATCTGATCTCTAGTAGCATTTGGAAGATTGTTTTGTCTTGTCTTGCATTTTTGGTACCTGGGTTAGAACTCAAGACTTTGTGCTTGCCAGGCAGGCACATAAGCCACTAAGCTATCTCCCGGGCCCTCTTTTCTTTTTTATGAATGCAATGTTTTTGTATGTACGTATGTATGTATGTATGTATGTGTTTGCAGAAAAAAAACATATAGAGAGAGATGAAACACAAAAGCATGCATTTATGAAATAAATCATCTGTTTAAATAACTCATGGCTGCTCAACCCTGGAGCTTGCAGTCACTGCCTGTCCTGCTTGGATTCCTGGAGCTCTTTCCCTGTCACCTGAGTCTGCACATGGCCTGATATGTGAGTGAGACCACCCAGAGCCTGCCAGATCCTAAATAGACCCAGAGCACAGGCCCGACATGTGAGTGAGAGGACCTGGGCTGCCGGATCCTGAACTGACCAAGAGCACAGGCCCAGTATGTGAATGAGACCGCCTGGGGCCCACTGGATCATCATTTGACCCAGAGTGCAAGCCCAGCACAGAAACCTTCATCAGAACTCCCTGCAAAGAGGCTAGAGGTAAGACCCACCCGGCTGATTCAGGAGCAGAACATCTTGCCAGAGTGACAGAAAGGGCTCAACTCTAACGGCTGCAGGAGAAAGAAGAGGAACACAGCAGCCAGATCCAAGCAACACCCACCTGGAGGAATCTGACCTGGTGCTAAGGTAATAACTCTAAGCTCTACACCAAAAGTCAGAAAAGAGTGGTATACAAAATAACAAAGAGGAGGAACAAAATGCAGTCTCAGGCCCTGAGTCTACCTAGTACAAATGCAGAAGACACTAGCATTGAGGAAACTGGAAATCACACATCAGATATCTCTGAAATAATAGTGTTGACAGTAAAGAAACAACTGCAGAAAGGTATAGAAGAAATCAGATCAGAAATAATTTGTGAATTAAAAAATGTAGTGATAACTATAATCAAAGAAGTACTAAGTGCTTCTAAAGAATACACTGATAAAAAATAGAGCAGAATATGAAAATTATGGAACCCTTGAATAAGCAATTTAGGAGAGAAACAGAATGTGTGAAACAGGTTCAAAATGATGTACAGGAAATTAAAACCTCAATCACAAGCTGGCAAACCATTTGAGTGAAAGTGAAAATAGACTTTCTGACCTTAAAGACACCATTGCAGCTAGTGAAAAAGTAAGAAAAGATCTCTTAAAAACAACTAGGATGCAGGAAAAAATAATTCAATACCTGCAAGACGATACAAAGATGAACAATGTAAGACTAATAGGCATCAATGAGAAGGAAGGAGTCAATACAAATGATATAAAAAGAATATGGGCAGAAATAATAGCAGAAAACTTCCCAAATATGGGGCAAGAATTTGACATTCAGGTAACCAAAGCATATAGAACTCCAAATAACATTAACCCAATGAAAACCACACCCAGACATATAATAATCAAGATCCCAGAAATTCAGCAGAGGAACAGTATACTAAAAGCCACTAAAGAAAAGAAACAGATCACATTTAAAGGCAACCCCATCAGAATAACAGCAGATTTCTCTTCACAAACCATCAAGTCAAGAAGAGCATGGAGCAAAGTACTTCAAGTCTTGCAAGAAAACAAATTCCAACCAAGATTGATATACCCTGAAAAACTCTCTTTCAAGTATAATGGAGAAGTAAAATACTTCCATGACAAAGAACAACTAAAGAATTTCATGATGACAAAGCCAAGCCTATGCAGACTAGTAAAAGATGTTCTAGAGGGGGAGCAAATTGATTACAGCCCCATGAATGAGAATGGAAAGAACACACCAAATAGGGCAAACAATTAGACACAGGAGAATAAGAGATATACAATAGTAGTCTTTCAGTTATTCTTTTGTGGTCAGCAGCAAAATATTTCCATCAGCAAATTCTACAAATGGTTTTCTCTTCCATCCTATGGGTCATAATTCCACCTGAGTCTACATGGTGGATTTCAAAGAAATAGCTGTAGCTCAGTCCCACAAGTGATGCCTAGCCACCAGTAACTGTCATGGTCATTATGCATGTCCACAACACACTAGAACTTTGTGTGATATCCCATCCTCAAACTGGTAGAAGTGCTGGTCATTTATTTGCCATTCCAGTATTTATCTTATGTTTTGTTCTTAGTACTTCTTTGCTATCATGAAAATTTTTTCTTAGTTCAATTGTTTTGAAACATTTAATTTTTAATTAATTAGTATTTAATTTTCTGAATATTGCTTAATCTTAATTTTTGTTCTAAGATTTATACTATCTCTTTGACTTACAATTTATTTAGAAGTCATCATATGATATCTTCTCCTAGTATTAGAAACTTTAAAAAGTATATTTTGATTTTCTGTTGACTTTATATTACTTCTTCCCTGTCTTTTATACACACATACACACACACACACACACACACACACACACACACACATATATATAATGTATAACCCATCATAAGATTGGTGCTGTTTCATAGAAATCTTCAATGACCTTTCAATAAGGGTTCATCTACTATATTTTTATATAGTCCTGAATAACTATCATTGAGAGCTCTTTATTGTTCATCCAAGACGATACTGCAACTTCTCTTGCCTTTTGAATTATACTCTTTGTTATTTCCTATATGCTACTTCTGGAGGTATTGAAGTATTTCAAGTTTGTAGAACTAGAAAATCTTACTTTTAGTTTTCAAAGGTATGTTTGCTAAGTATAAAATTCAAAGAGGACAGATCTTTTCTTTCAGTCCTTTAATTAGTCTAGTTTCTTACACACATGGTCCTTTTTTTCTTTCTAATGTGGAATAAGGTGCTATTTAATTTTCTTCTTCCATAGCTAATATTTTTTATGCATATGCTTTAATGATATTTTCTTTACAATAAATTTTGAACAATTTCATTTTTGTGTATCTTGGTATGATTTTATTGAAATTTCTTGTGCTAAAGGTTCATTTTTCTTGGAAATATGATATTATAAATTGTAATAAATTAAAAAATAAATAACTCATATATTCAGTCATACATTTATATACATGTATTTATTGAAGAATTAATAATCACTTATTAAGCATCATGTTGGGGAACAAGAATTTTAAAAACATATTAGTGTAAAAAGTGATTATATCCTGTAAGGACCTAAAGAAGTATGTGAAAGACAGAATATAGCAGTAATGTAGCAAGTAAAAATGAAATAAAAGAATTCAGCACAGAAATAATCTACTGGGTGCCCTTGAAAGAAGTCCACTCTGAACATTCTTTTTTAACTGGAGTATTCTGGATACAAGGAAGATAGTGTTTTATCACATAGTGAACTATTTGTTCACCCATTTCCAGATTTAATGGCAATGATGTACAGAGGCAGAGATATGCCTCTGCTTGCATATCTCTCCATATCTGTGTCTGTAAGCATGTCTTTCTGTATTTACATCACATGCTATATACCTACAAATGTATAAAAGCATCTAGCATAGGATTTGACACACCTTATAGATGCTTCCTCCTTTGCTGGCTCAGTAGTGTCAAAAGTTGGCAGGAGACTCTAATGAAGTTGAGGAACATTTGTGTAAAAGGTATGCCACAGTCACAGGATGCTGTGTGCTGTGTGCTCTTTGTCTGTGGCCGAAATACTCTTGTTTGTCTACGATTTTGTAGGTGACTTGGACCCCTTGGGAAACCGCACTGAACTCTTGGTACAAGGGCCACTAGATGGGGCTTGTGTACTTAGTACTTTATGGCTTAGCAAACCACTTCCCTTCAGTTTTTAAACTCAGAAATATTCCTGTTTAACCTATGCTGTTCTTTATTAACTGTAATACTCTAAACAATGCTCATTAGAAACCTTTTTATATTAGCAAATGAACAACATAACCATTGTACTTGTAAAGTGATATTCCTCAAAGCAGGAAAGCAAATCTTTTTGCAGCTTGGCATGTTTGTCTTTTTAGAGGTTAAATGTATGATCCCATTGCCAATGTAATAGTTGTTTTCAGAATTGTCTCATCATAGACTCTTAGATACAGAACATTGGATGATTTAGTTCCTCCTTTCTAGGGCCAGAAGTATGCTTTAATTTACTTTTCATCATGAAGTCTGTATCCTATCTTTTGTTTGTTTGTTTTCTTTTGCCTCCTCAATCCATCCTGAAGGTGGGCCTGGTGCAGCATGTGGTGCAGGGATTGAACCCCGGTTCCCTGAGGTTGCCTAGGCTTGCCTGAGCAGGTGCTTTAGACCGCTGAACTATCTTTCTGGGCCCTGCTACATATCTATTCTAATGAATATTTC
Source organism: Octodon degus (assembly GCF_000260255.1). Lineage (NCBI taxonomy): Eukaryota > Metazoa > Chordata > Mammalia > Rodentia > Octodontidae > Octodon > Octodon degus. Next base: position 3,788,322 of record NW_004524589.1, on the reverse strand, counting down.
CCAGTAACAAGCATCAGCATGATCAGCATCCTACTGGAGAGCTTTATAGAACTCAGATTGCTGGCTACAGAGCCAGGATTTCTCACTGGGTGAACCTGGGATGGGACTAGTGACTCGGCATTATCCGGTCTCCAAAGGCTACTAATGCTGTCCTGGGCACCACACTGTGAGAGTTCCTGCCACACACCAAGGCTCTCTGTGGATGGAGCACAGGGCTCAAGACACTTCCTGTCACCCTGCAACAGTCACCACTTCAGGCAAGCTGGGGAAAAGGGCCAGCAGTAAGGGAGGATTTGTACTTTGATTATGTATATCCTCCTGACTGCTCTACCTCTAGCCCTCTGGGATAGTCTTCAACTTCAAAAGGCAAGGGAGTACTACCCTTTACTTTGTAGTAATAAACAGTTATGTTCACCTGGGAAAAACAATGAATTTTGAATAAGACATCCAAGCTATGGATTCTGACTGTTTTTTGAATCCTGATTTTTCTTTCTCTTACTGACTTGTGTTTCCAAGATTTCCTTTCCATCATTCTCATCCTGTACTCCCTACTCCTCAGAGCCATACCTCTACTCCTATTTTTTGAGTTTCCCTCCCAAATGCTTGGTCTCAAGACCCACGCCACTCTTTCCAACTTGCAGATCTTGGCCCATCATCAGATATGGTTTCCTTTCTGCCATCCCTCTCCTGGGGTCCTAGGCATGTACACTTCCTTTACACACTGTGTTGACATCTGGGTAACTCAGTTCCTCACTACTTTCTCTCTTCATCAGTCTCTAACTTCCAATGGTATGACAGACACTGCCTTCACTAGACCCACAGCTATAGTTGTACTTCCATCTTTTGAGATCTCCATCGTGTTCTGGATTAATCTCCATCATTGTTTAGATTGATCTGTCCTTGTGGACCGTGGATGTCACTTCTTGCCACCAGCTTATTTTCCATCTTAGTTAACCCCAGCTTGCGAATCCCTGGCTTGTGAAATCTACAAAACTCCTGCCTTTTTCATGGCTCTTAGCTTCAATCAGAACTTGCTGGTTTTTAGATCTTTAAGCCAGCATGGTCTCTGGCAAGCACTGCAGTTTCTTCTTGACTGACTTCCATCATTCTTGCCGAGCCTCTACATCTTCATTAATGGAGACAGGAAGGATGCTTTGAAGTATGTAGTTTATATCTTCAGTGGTGTGTGGTGTGCTTCCATTCCCATGTCACTTGATTTGCATTTCAAAGGATTAACCAGTTTATACGGAAAAGCTGTATTTCTAATCATTCAAAATACTTTGTTTCCCTATTAATTTTGTAATTTTATAATTTTATAAATTGGTCAAATGTTAGCTTCAGTAGTCTCCTTTTGAGCCTATTTTATTTTCAGACATCCTATAAAATGGATAACTTGAGCCATAATTCATGTTCCTTGTGTTCTCCACAATTGTCTACTCGCATTAGCTTTGACATAGCTCAGACATGAATGACACGTGATCAATGCAGTCTTCTGAAGCTAAGACACTTCTGTTTTATTCCAGCAGAATGGTGCATACCTCATAGTCTCTGTCTGAGGTTCTTTTCCTGTCCTCCACATGGCAATTCTGAACTCAGCCTCTTACTTTTAACATGAAAAACTAGTAACAGGATAGTCTCACATGCCAGTCCAGGCCTAGGAAAAATTGAACTCAATATACAATAATTCTCCCTCATTGTTCTGTCAGTCTAAACATTGTATTTTATTAAAGGTATGCTAATAGTGTGTTACGAAAGATGTTTGTTAGAAAAGGAGGTGATTGCTGAGAGTAGCATACCTTCAAACCACCAGTAAATATTGTTGGAGGCTGGGGGATAAAAACGGTAAATTACCTTGGCACGTAGAAAGTTTGTTAAGCTCTTAACCTAATTATATTTGTGATACAAGTTAGACACCCTAGGGATGCTGCAGAGTGATGCTCACGATGGGCACAGAGAATGTCGAAGCGGGTGCTCAGTCAGGCTCAGCGCACCTCGGACCGGCATGGCCGCTGCTGCAGAGCAGATGGCTTTGCAGTTATTCCAGTCTAGGGATTCAAATTGGCAGAAGTCAAACAAAAATCCTGAAAAGCATGTCAGCACTTGTGGAAATGAGTCTTCTTTACTGGAAAGTCATTCATGGCGTTCCACAGTGAGCACATGCAAAACAGGAGGTCTTTGCCATGTTAGTTAATTTGCCTATTTATGTGTTCAATTTGTTTAAAATTAAATATATTACTAGTATATACAAATATACACCACTATAAATGTATCAACACACAGAGCTGGCCAAATAGCTCAGCGGATTAAAGTACCTGTAAGCAGGCGCAGGGGATAGGGGTTCAATCCTCGGGTCTGCTGTGCCGGCCCTGCCCCTGGGTCTTGCTGAAATAGCAGTTGAGACTGGGTGTGGTGGTACATGCCTGTAATCCCAGCTCTTGGGAGGCTGTAATTAGGAGAATCACTATGAGTCTGATCTAGTAGTGAGACCCTGAACACCCTGTAGACCCTTCCCTAAGGAAAAAAAAAAGTGTATCAACACACATGTGCTAACTGGGTACTCATTTTTAGTACATACTCCTAGTAATCTATAGGTAATATATACAAAATAGGTATGGTGGCACATGCCTGTAATCCCAGCTTCGAGGGGAGGCTGAGGTAGGAGGACCAAGAATTTAAGGCCAGCCTGAACAACACTGTGAGATCGTACCTCAAAGAAGTTAATATTTTTGTCACGCTTGCTAATTCCTTTCATTAATATATGTTATTTTGTGTTTTCTAAATCTACATTGGTACTAGCGTAGCAATTTTAAGACTTTTCCCTAGAAATATTCTAGTTATTTCAGTTTTTAAGAAACCATCCTATCTTGGCCTGTGGTCTCATAACTATACTTGTTTACTAGCCTATTGTTTCTCCTCACATGATGAATAATTAATATTTCTTTGGGAGTGAAGTGAAAATCAATTGGACATTTTGGGGCCAATAATCTTAAATTAGCTCTGAGGAAAAACACACACTTTTACACATTCTTCCAAATTCTCTTACTTAGAAGCAGCTAAGCTGTTGCCCTGGCCACAGGCAGTGTGCAGAACTGGCGCTGCTGCCCCCAAGCCTGGTTCTTCTCCGGCACAGATGGCAGATCAGAGAACAGATGCAACGGCAAAGAGCTCCCTGGTGTCTTTGCTTTTCCAGGGCTCACCTATGGCAAGTGTCTCTCTGCCCACAAGAGTTTGCCAGGGCTGAGGAGATAGCTCAGCAGCCCAAGTGCCTGCCTGGCAAGCACAAGGACTGAAGCTTCATCCCCAGTGCCACACACTGTGCTGGCCCTGGTACCCTGGGTGTACCAGGCTGGCCACTGAAACTGGACGTAGTGGCACATGACTGTAACTCCAGTGCTGGGAGGCTGAGGAAGGAGTCCAGCACTGCAGGTCTGAGAGGCAGAGCGAGACCCCCTACCAAATCGATACACACCCAAGAAAAAGAAAAGTGAAGGAAAGAGTTTGCCAGACTCCCACGCTTATTCCAGTTGCAGTAATAACCCCATCACAGCAGATTCTTGGCATCTATGGTTCTCCTCTACCCACAAATAAGCATGGTATTTGGTTTTAACTTTGACAGAATATTACAAGCTTAGTGCTGGGTTATTCACTCTATAATTGAGTGTCAAATCTAGTACACAAGAGAAAAATATTTAGGGCCTAGTGTGTTGTAGTGTTTTGTTTTATTTCGGATTTATTCCATGCTTAAAAAAAAATGCTGCTTAGGCAAGCGCAGGGACCGGTGTTTGATCCTTGTCACCACATGCCATGCCGGCCCTGCCCCAGATGCGCTGAACTGGCGACTGAGTCCAGGTGTGGTGGCACACATTTGTAATCCCAGTGCTGGGGAGGCTGAAAGCAGGAGGATCACTAGGAGCTTGAACTATGTCGTGAGACTCTGCGCGCTCACACAAAATGATTCTGCTGATTTATGCGATGGTAGTATTTGTT
>NW_004524589.1:3781973-3783611 GCF_000260255.1 Octodon degus | reverse complement strand
GGTGATTTTCATTGTCTTATCACTACTTTCTAATTGCCCACAAAGAACAGATACTGCCTTCAAGGAAAACAAAGTGCACAGAGAATACTGAACTTCTTCTGCAACTAAATGTGTGTCTGAATTGTCTTCTTAGAAATGCACATCGTGTCCTGAGCAAGAATGCTGTTTCTTTGTTTGCGGTAGACAGCTTTGCTACGTGCCTGTGTTCTCTCTTGACAGTCAAAGGTAGCTAATCTTTAAAGTTTTCTTAGGTAAATTAAAAGTTGACACATAGTATCACTGATACACATTTTTTCTAAGAAGCACTCACAAGGAGATTGTAATGGCTGACAAATTGTGTCAACTTGAGAAGTGTTAAAGCTTAACTAAGCTGCTCAGTAGGGGCCAGGGTCCTGCCTTTGTAAACACCCAGGACCTGTGCAAGAGAGGGGCAGGGAGATGGTGTTAGTGCTGCAGCCGCCAGAGGCTGGAGAGCCTGTGTAGGGTGTAAGGGAGGAAAGGCGGTTCGACCCACAGAAGGTGTTGACTTGAGCCTTTCGCAGCTCAGCATATTAATATGGCTTTACTTTATATTCGTCTTTTTTATACCTTTCTGCTGGATGGTTAAGACCAAGATAAAGCAAGAACTGTATAACAAGAAATGTGACTTTTGTATCTGATAAGGTCAGTCAAGTCCCCTGACTGGCCAGAAACCCTGTACCACAGCTTGCAGATCCTTTGTCAGTGTCAGCCATGTGGGTGAGTCATGGCCATTGCTTGGATCAAGTCAACAGCTTCTGTGGATAACTCACTACCATTGTGGACTGCTAGACTGTGTTGGATTGTTTTGCTGAATTCATGCACCTATAGTATTTAGATGCCAACGGAATACCCATTTCTGAGAGGACTAAACAAAAAAGGTGATACCAAGGAAGGACCATTTTGTATCTGTATATGCAGAATAGTTAGGATAGATATACAGCTACTTTCACTTAATTCAATGAGAAGAAAGATTTGTACTAAAGTGTTTGGACAGGATATTCTGTCTGCATCTTGTACTATGGATAACCACTAAGAAGATAACAATGTACAGTGTATTAATTATTGGAACTGTCCTATTAATCAGTTTTGAAACTGTCTCATTGATATTTGTTTCTCAAAATTAAAAAAAGAAAAAGAAAAGCGGTTTGATCCCCTCCTCGTTCACGCATCCTGCATTTGCTGTCTTCCCCTGCCTTGAACTATTGCTCCACGCCTTGTCACTCTGCCTTGGAACCAGCTGATTACAGACTGATGCCTCCACAAACCGTGAGATAAATAAATCTTTCCTTACTTAATTTGGGGCTTTGAGTATTTAGCCTCAGCAATGAGAAAAAAGCAACTAAGACAGAGATCCACAATACATAATTCCTTGTCATTAAATTAAAATTAATTTAGGCCAGGTACTATCACTTTTAATTTATTCTCAGAAAGTATTTTGTGTTTGGGGAAAATCTGGCTAATGAATGAACTCAATCAAGCAAACAAAAAATAAATACAATTTCCCTCTTGGTGTGCTAGATAATTATGCTTTGAACACATGAATCACTGCTCTGGATCATGCAAACCGTGATACAGGTTTTTTCCTCAGGTAGTGCAATTTTGCTTGCATAATTCCTA
>NW_004524589.1:3779639-3781313 GCF_000260255.1 Octodon degus | reverse complement strand
TTGGCCAGCGGGAGAGGTGTGAGGTTCGAACTCCAGCAACCTGAGGCTGACAGCTTTGTGGAAGCAGCCACTTAAAGGCCTGAGCTAGGGCCAGGCCCCCAATTATAACTTTTCCTTACAGCTATATTATAATGATTTCACTCAGGCTTGGAGGGCACCGAAAAATGTGCCCTAGTTGTCCATACCTGGCCAAACTGAAAAATGTCATGGTATTAGTCTAAAATTTAGAGAGTGACTTTCAAAAAGTGTTAAAAATATTAGCTCTTTTTCAATCAAGAACTACAATGTATCCCCACTTTTAAACTGATAAACAATGTCTTAATAGTATGAATAGAACTTTAAAATGTTTCTTTTTAAATAAATTATCCAATGCATGTAGTGGGTCTATTTAGTTAATATAAAATTTTGTATTTAAGAGTGATGCTGAATTTCCATGTAATTTTTTTTTTCATAATATACTCTTTATTTCTGGGGTTTCATGATATTAGGAAAATCCTAACCAACTTGGGCAACAGAAGCAGCAAGCATTGCAAGACCTACCTCTGCTGCTGGGGAGTCCTCCTTGTTGAGAGAAAAGTACAGAAAAAGCTGTAGCCTCATTTGTAGTGTGCACTTTTGAGAGAAGCTGTTAGTGCGCCTCCAGCATATTATGGCATATATTCCTGTTTTTGTAGAGGTAAAATGCGTTCATTAAGTCTGATAGAGCTGCAGGATGCAAGCAGAGAGTGACTTTACTGCTCCTCACGTTCCATGCATGTTGTGTTCTCACATCCTCTTCTATATAGCCTTTCCACAAGCATTTAGAAAATATACACTTGCTATTTTATTTTTTACATTAAAATTCTTGGCAACTGTGATATTTAAAACTCAAACCTTTCTCCCATATAAGCTTCTTCCTCTCAGTATGTGCCTGATCCAATCTTCAAAGGCCACAGTGAAAATCGGGGGCAGCTTCGTTTGGTCCTTCTTGTTCTGTCTTCCCTTTCATCTGCTCCTTGGACTCATGGCCTTGCTCCTGCTGGTGCCAGAATAGGAGTAAGAGGAAAGCTGTCCATGGTTCGCAAGACAAAAATCCTCCTGCAAAGGGAACTTTTGTCTTCCCTGGAAATTTTTGTTTTTCTTGAGCAAAATAACGCTTCTCTAGGCTGCCCCCTTGGATTCATATAAGATACCTTTGTCCTCCTGGTCCTTTTGCATAGATCCCTTTGAGGAAGACCACAAACCCTCTTCCTGCTGGCAGGTTCATATGCAATGGTGAAAGCCCACATGCGGCCCTCACTGTTAGAAGCACAGTTTAGACTGCTCATCATCCCTCTCCTGGAAGACTGAAGCACTGCCTGGCACAGGCGATAACCCCAGGATGTCCTAGAGAGGAGCCATTGGCCACATGTTGGTAGTGAGTACTTGAATAAGGCTAGTTTGAAATTTCCTTTTTGTGTGTGTGTGGCTGACTCAGCCCATGCCGGGGGTGGGGCTGGCATGGCATGTGGTGCTGGGGATCAAACTGCAGACCCTGAATGATTGCCTAAGCAGGCACTTTAGACTGCTGAGCTATCTCGCCAGCCCTAGTTTAAGATTTCCCACCAGTGTAAGAACTCTCACTGGATTGTGCAAACTTAATATGAAAAAAAAAATAAAAATTTCAATACCTCTTTAATAATCTTTGGACAATGA
>NW_004524589.1:3764544-3779361 GCF_000260255.1 Octodon degus | reverse complement strand
TCCACCTACCCTTGTGAAAGATACACATAGCGGCTGTCTCCTACTTTCCCTCCCTTGGCCACTGTCATATCTTATAGAGCTGAACGAGATTTAAAATCACCCATTACATGTTGTGGTAGAGATGAGACCCTCCTAAGCCGTGTGAGTAAATGCACCCCACTCTTGGCTTAAAGAGGCTATAACAACAAAGCCAATACAGGATTACACTGGAGGATAGATAATTTAAAATCAAAGTCAAGCCAAACAATTATGGGAATCTTTATCCCTGAGAATAATGGGTTCTGTGGAATATAGTTTGAAGAACATTGTATTGTCTAATTGGCATATGGAGATGACTGCTTTTTATCTGTAACTTGCAGACAGAAAATGATTAAGTTTAAAGACAGAATTGCTTTCTTCATAAATACTTGGGACATTTTTCCTGGGCTGGGATCTGGGTTAGAAAATCCTTCATCATATTAATATTTGAGGAATATTCTTGGCCTTTCTAGGTGACACTTACTTTTCTATAAATGAAAAGGATTGCTGTTTAGCTTCTCAAGAATGAAAACATTCAAACAAACCAAATCTTTCCTACTTTGGGATTTTCTCCCAAATTTGCTTTCTGTACAACTCTCAGTGAACTTCCTCCGGCATGTTCCTCTGTTTTTCACGTGTACTACAACAAGCTTAATGATTTTGATGGGGTGACACTTTTAAGATGTTTTGTTACACTTCAGACTGATTATTTTGCTTCATCTTTCTATAAGAAGTAAATCTTCATGCATCTGATATCACTTGATTTTAGAAATGTTCCCAAGCTTTATTAAAATGGATTTAAGATGTTTCATTTTTATTTCATTATGCCTTCTTCAAAATAGAATTGAGCCTCTTCTAGTATGTTTTTAGTTGTACTTAGTTGTTTTTCTGCATTTTTCATTTTTTTCTATTCTTTCACACTTCTGTGAATATTACAGATACTATTTCTTTGTGAATTACATGGTTTCAAAATTTTTATTCCCAATCAGTAACCTACCTGTTTGCCCTCTCAAATTGAATATGCTTTCTAGAGGCACAGATTTTTAGATTAAATTAGTTAAATGTATTGATCATTTCATCCAGTGAAAATTGTTCATTATTCTAAGCATTTAAACTTGTAGTAACAGTGACTAATTGAATTGCACTAACATTTGAGAAAAATTGATGTTGAAAAAATATTGTTGTCAAATTTGGTTCACGTGTGTTTGAGTTCTAAGATCAATAACTGTAGACATCACCAGACTTCTAGTATTTCAGTGATTTTTGTAGCTTGAGTATTGATGTAATGTTTATAATTCTAATTCTTCCAAGAATCATTATGCTAGAGTTCCTTGTTTTCTTAGATCTAAGTTTGTGATTTTTATTACAAACTTAGAATAATGAATAGCTTTCACTGGATGCAATGATCAATAAATTTAACTAATTTAAAATAAAAATCTGTGCCTCTAGAAAGTATATCAAAGTAATTAAATTCACTTTAATTTATTTTAAATTTTAAGAGCATATTTTGCAAAGATTTTTCCTTAAATCTATTCTACATTTAGACGTTTTGATAACGTTCCGTCTTTTTGATGCATGATGCATTTGTACAATTTCTTAAAGAAAGCAGTACTCCTGACTTTTCTCTTTGACCCCATCTAACGTGACTCTTCGCACCACCCACTGATACTATTAATTTCAATTCTATTTAGTAGAATAATAGAAATAATAGGATAATGATAGAAATACTTTATGAATATTCAATGTAAGGCGGTTCTCTACAGGTTCTGTCTTTGGGGGCCATTTTCACTTTCCATATCGCAGTTTTTCCTGAAGCGAGGGACTTAGCTTCTGTCTTTTCATGGAGACTCAGTGTTTTCACCAAGAGCAAGTCCAGCCTTATCTTCACGTCCCACTTAGGTTGGTAGTATGTGGTAACGTGAGCCCACGATAATTTTGGTTTCTGAGGTCGTGTAGGTATCATTTGCCCAATGTCTAACTAAAAATAGTAGATTAAATTCTCTTAAGTAAGGCATACTGTTTTTGGCACTGTAAAGCACTAAGGCTAATGTCATAGTCTTCCAAAGAAAGAAAAAAAAATGGTTGTTATTCTTGACAAAAAAAAAAATTAAAGCATTTTCAAAAAATGACACTATTCACCCCAATAATAAGAAATTCATCAATTCTTCAACTGTATAGACTAGGACTCTAGGTATAGTTGAATTTATAAAACTGGAAGATGATCTGATGATTTTGATTTAATGATGTCAATTTAACTTCAGCCAAAAAGAAAAGTAATAAAACATTACATAGTTGAAAACTTGTTCTATATCATTGTCAGTCAGCTTTATAAATGTGTTTAAACCAGGTTGAGATGTGCTGATATATTACCACGTAGATATAATACTTTGATAAGATGAAAATATTAATAGATTTTAATGAACTCCGAAAAAAGAATAAATACAGCAAGAAGACAATAGTTTTTATTTTCCACATTGATATTCTTCAGATCAAAATATATACAAATGCTGAGTGCTAGTAGCGATTCAGTGATTCAATTAGTAAGAAATATTCAGAGCAAAAATGGGATAGCAGAGCTTTGAACAGTGATGAAATATTAACTCGGGGTTAAGTGGAAGCTGCCTAATCAGGTGCGCTGAAAGCTTGGTGCGGAGATGGGGCCTGCCGCAGGGAAGCTCTCATTCAGATCTCAGGTCTTAACAGCACTGCTTCTGAAAATAAGATAGCCAGAAATTGGCCTTTTAGAGAAATCGTGTGGCAGAGATTATCTTCTGAATATTTATAGATATTCTGTAACTTCTAGTCATCTCAATAAAAATGTTTTGAATATAGATCTCAATAAAGTATGTCTTTTGTCGTTTCTCAACAGTGAGATGAAAAACAGAGCTTTAACAGGATGGGAAGATTCAAAAAATTATTGTTATTGTTGTAGTATATCGTACAATATCCCATAACTGCAGCATAAATCTTAACGCTCATGGAAAAAATTAATATATCTAGCCTTCCACTTAAATGTTTAGTAGCAGTCCTATATTCATAGTGTAATATTTGGTATACATAATATGTACAATGAGTAAAACTTTACACAGAATTATAAGCTTCTAAATTGAAATACACTATACTAACTAGAAGTTAATTGAAAACTTTTAGGGGCAGTGAGATACCTCAGCAGCCTAAGCACCTACTTCGGCAAGTGCATGGGCCAGGGTTTGATTCCTGCTACCGCATGCCATGCTGGGCCCCCTCCCCAGGTGCGCTGAGCTGGCCACTAAAGCCGGGCCTGGTGGTGCACACATGTAATCCCAGAGCTGGGGAGGCTGAAAACAGGAGGCTCCCTGCAAGGCTGAGCTGCACAGTGAGACCCTGTACCAAATACAAAAAAATTAAAAAAACCTTTGGTCATGGTGGCGTAAACAATGCTTAGAAAAGTATATGAAAAATAAATATATAGTCTCGTGCAAAACAAATTTCAGATAATCAGTGAATTCAGTGAAATTATTTCTTTTAGAAAAAACTTTACAAATTTTGAATCGAAGCCCTGGGTTAGAATCCTGGCTTACTGCTCGTGAAATCATCTAAGACTGGAAACTTGCATGCTTTCAACATCAGTTCCCTTATCTGCAGTAAACTGTTTCACTTGCTATTATACGGATCAAATAAAGGCTTGTGTATGCAAGTGCACTTCCATGGAAAATCACGATTCATGCATTATATACAACTGTGTTTCTGAAACTGTTTGCTCAGGATGCATGAAAATCCTCCATGTAATCTGTATTTACATGGATAAGCCGGCCTGCAAGAGACATTAACACATGCATTCTAAAATAGAATGCAGCAGCTTCTAATGTTTGGTGGATTTTGAAAGCAATATTACTTTGCCTAATAGTTTTTAAGGCAAGCTGTTTGGTTTTTTTTTTATCATTTAACATGAAATTGTCAAGGTTTTGAGTTTCATGAAGCTTTTGCTTCCTATTGAATGGAAACTCATAAATATTTCGTGAACTGAATAGCCAGCCATGTTCTAGCGGGATAAATTGGAATGCTTTATGCATCTGAAGCCATGAATGAAATAAATGCTTGAGAATACTCCTTATTGGCCTTAAATATCTCATAATTGGGTTCCAATATTCCATGTATTTCTCTGAACAATTAAAAGCGATCCCCCGAGTTGCCAGAAGGTGGCACTGCACTCCTCACTGAGGCCCTTTAAGGCGGCGCCCTGAGAATGACTCTTCATCCAGAAACCGAGTTTTAGAATATTTTATTTGAAATAATGAGACACGTGTGATTAATTTCCTAAAGAATGATTTTACTTTTGTCATTTTGGGGAAAGATGTGCACACTAAGTAAAAATGAAACAGCTGTTGAGAAGGAAAGGATAATGCTTCATTTAGAATCTATTAATTCCCATCATCATTGTTCGGTACAACATATTCAGACTTAATTACTCATGTAAAGAACATTATGACTAAATGCGAAATGAAGTTTTCTTTACTCCTCTCAAGATTTTTGCTCCTTTTAATCACAAATTTTGTGTCCGATCTTTTTCTTTGCTTGATTTCTTTACGGTAGAAGTCCCACTAAGGAGACTAGTTTTGTTCTTAAACCCATGTATTCCCGTTGCGAGGCGACGGCAGCTTTTCTGCATGAAGCTTCTCCTCTGCCGACTGCAGCCTCGTGAAGGTGGACGCGTCAGTCATCACTGCTGGCCAATCTTCCTTGGAAATTTCTAGCAGAATCGGTGCTATCAGCAGCCGACTTTTTGTTCTTGTTCCTGGGATAATTTAGACAGTCTTCTATGAGGTGCTGAATGTATCATTTGCTGATGGCGAGAGGAAAGAAAAGAGATCGTGTAAGGACTTATTGACAGCTCAAAGAGGTTTGGATTGATTGTTTTTAAGGAACTTCAATAGGAGAAAGCCACTTTAGTGAAAGTGTAACTTCGAACAAGCCATCTATTAATTAATTGTCAGGAGAAGAAACAAAACAATGGCACCTGGCGGGAAAGAGCGAAGCAGCCCGTGTCCTATGCATGTTTTTATTTTGTACCTTTGACTTTCACTCAAAGTTGTTTGATTCATTTTCACCGACTTCATGTTCATAAATAATGATATAAAATGACAGCAAAATTTAAACAAAACAAGATAAAAAACACATCGGGCTCACTGTTAAGAAAATGTATTACAGTTCATTGCATTCAATTAATAAATCAATGTAACAGTCCATTCCTTTTGCTCAATTTTCATTTTGAATAGATAGAATAAACATGTATTTATACATGTTTTAATTTATGTAAAAATTTAGAAACATCAATGTAAACTTAGCTCATTCTTTTGAATGTGAAGGAAAAAAATGTTTGTTTGAAGCATCTGGTGAAGTTCTGTTTTCTAGCTCAGGATGTAAAGATCCTAGAATTGGCCACCTTTTAAAAATAACAAGCAAAGAGTTAACAAAATGAGAAATCAGCAGCCCTTCTTGGATTATCAGAATACCCTATAAACCGGAGTGACGAAGAGTGCCAGGTGGGTGTGGAGAACCCCAAGTCACTGGAACAGAAACCCAAGCGCTGAAACCTCCCCTGGAGATGAGATGGGTGAGGGCGAGCGGAGCTTGGTGACCGCTGGAGTCTCCTCACTCAGGAAGCCCCCTTTAGTGATTTTCATCTCAGGAACTCTGCAAGGTTCTCACAGTGAGAGGCAGGGAAAAAGCTCCTCATGCATTCCGCAGGGAAAAGAGAAGAACTATTGTGAATTTGCCACAGTGTTCTGCTGCCCTCAACCAGCCTGTCCTCTCCTAACGCAGACCTGTGGGCTTTAGCAGAGCCTCGCCTACCTGGGGAAAGGGAAATTCCAGGTCTTTTCAACCCCAGCTGAAATCCCTCACAGGGCATGAAAGCTGAGAGACTGGCGGGTGCACCATGGGGTGCTAAAACATAGGACCATGGGTCCTAATCATAGGACTACAAGCACTTCCCCAACTCTACAACTCGTGTGTATGTTAGAAAGGCCCAGCACACCAAATTTGGACTTTTGCTACCAAGAAGTAAGAAAACACAGGAAAAGCCAGCTTGAAGAGACTGAACACATGTCTGAACCAGAGTTAGACATGGCGGAAAGTTCAAAATTACCAGATTATGGTTCATTTAAATGAGCTTAATATGACAAGAATTTGAATGGATATAAATTGACATTAGAAGGTTAATATAAGAGGAGAGATGGAAATCCTAAAAAGAGCACCAGAAACAAACACTAAGGACTGAATCAATCACAGAGAAGGTCATTTGATGGGCTCCTTAGTAGGATGGGTGTAGGGAAAGAAATGCTGAACTTGAAAAATATAAAAATGCAGAAGAAAATGAACAAAATATAGGAGAAATGTAGTGTAATTACACAAGGCATAATATCTACCCATGAGAATTACAGAAGAAAAAGGAGAAAGAACAGGAGTAATATTTGAAGCAATAATGACTGACAGCTTCTTGAGACACCAATCCACAGATCCGGAGACCTCTGGAAGCCCACAGAGCACCACACAGGACACGTGGTGTGAAGAAAGAAGACAGCGGCAGCAAGGCACGTCACGCACAACTTCAGAAAATTAAATATAAAGGAAAAATATTGGAAGAAGCAATAGGGAAAAATACTTATAAAGGGTCAAAAATAAAAATTATGTTTGACTTCTTCCCAGAAGCCATGCTAACAAAAAGAGAAGAGAATGAAATATTTAAAATGTTGAGGAAAAATAAAACACCAGTGGAGAATTCTGTAACCTGTGGAATTATTTTTCAAGAGTAAAGGAGAAACAAACTTTCTTGTATGACAGGATTTGTTGCCAGTGGGTTTGCTTTATAAGATATGTTAGAATACCATCTCCCTCAGAAGGAAATAATATAGATTATACATTTTTTCTATATGAAGAACATCAGAGAATGAATATAATTTTTACAAAAGTCTCAGTGTAATCACCCTGGATACACTACCTAGTATGCCCCACACACCAAGAACAAAGCAAAAAATAAGAATTGAGAGTAGCTCTACTACTTACACTCAGAAGAGGCTTCACAGCAACAGAAGTTAAAAAGCACAGGAAAGAAAAAGTAGCATTGCAGAATGATGAAGTGATCAGTCCTCGAAGAAGGCATAGCAGCCCTTAATATGAAGATGCCTAAGGACAGAGCATTAAAATACACAAGGGTAAAATGGATAGACAAAAACCTGTTATTAAAATAAACAGATGGTGCTCAGCATCATGTTGTTAGGGACCTGAAAGTTAAAACAGCATTTAGACGCCATGGAGACCTGGAGCAATGGCCCCAGTCCATAGCCTGGTGGTGCCGAAGGCAAGGAGGGTGCTAACAGCAAGAGCTGCCGGTTGTCACTGAAGAGTATCTGAGATGGGGTAGTCCCTTTGGAAGAGACTTGGATAGTTTCATACAAAGCGAAACACACTCTTTCCACATTTTCCCATCATCACACCATCCAAATGAATAGAGCACTAATGTTCATAAAAATAGCATATGGATATTTATAACAACTTTTTTCTCAATTATCACACTTGAAAGCAACAAAATTGCCCTTTGGTAGGTGAATAAATGAGTGATACATCCACATAATGGAATATTAATTCATGCTAAAAAGAAATGAGCAATCAAGCCTTGGGAAAAAACACAGGGGAATGTGAAACATGGATTACTGAGAGAAAGAAACACCCTGGAAAAGCTACAGATTGTGTGATGCCAGCTAAGTGACAGGCTCAGAGAGGTACAATGATGACAATAAAGACTTCAGCTGTGCGAGTTAGGTGGGAGGATGACGAGGAAAAGCACCGATGACTTCTAGGGAGATAAAACTGTTCTGTACGTGATTTCAATACACGTCATTACACATTTGTTAAAACTCAGAATTTTCGGGGCTGGGGAGATGGCTAGTAGAATAAGTGCTTGCCTGGCAAGCACAAGGGCCTGAGTTCAATTCCCGGTTCCACCAAGAAACAAAAACAAAAACAAACAAACAAACAAACAACACCTCAGAATGTTCAATACCAAGAATGAAATCTAAAGCAAGCTGCAGGATGGTAATAATATCAATTTTAGTTCGCAAATTGTTAAAAAAAATCATTTGTGTGTGAAGTTCATGGAGGGGAGGTCGTATGGGTCGGGCTGGGGGTGTATGGATATTGTAGGTACATTTTGCTGTGAACCTATAACAAGTCTAAAAAAGTAAAATTTATTAATTAAAAAATCATAAATGTAAATGGAACCCTTTGCTTCAAGGAATTGTTCAACATTTCATGAACTGGATTTAGTAAATATAACTGCATAATAACAGCAGTTGTTTTCTTAATTATCTTAAAATAATAAAAATACAGCAATATGAGTTCAGTTTACTTTTAATTTGGAATATGGAGAAAAAAGCAATGTTTAGTTGAAGGATTTGCTTATTACAGAGTTAGATATCTATGGGAAGGAACAACACTCATTAATTTTACTTGGCTAGGGAATAATAAAAAAGCTTTCATTATAGATTAATTTTATTTCTATGTCCAGGCGTGGAATAGCAGATTACTTAAATGTAGTACATAATTTGTAATAAGTCTAAAGACATTATATTTGCATGACAAAACTGAATATTTTCTATGATTACTTTTCTAATATTTGAAATGTTCATCTGACACCATAATCATGAAAATTTATTGAGTTTATTAAAAACATATCGAACATTATGCTTATGCAGAGGTTTGAAATATGCTATTTATTCAATATCTATGTACAAATTCCTGGACCCAAACAAAACATTCCCTTTCTGTTAAAACAGAAAAATTTCACAGTGATGTATGCATATTTGTGTTTATAAGAAAAGTCCACTGGTTCATAATTTGAGATGGATCAAACTTATGTTTCTGAACAGTAGAAATTCCTGGTCAGTAGTTACAGTGTCATGAAATCTATACCTACTGTTTATTTAGTCACATGTACACAACTAGTAGTGCAGACAAATCTGCGCAGAATAGTTTCGTACACTGAATTATATATAGGAGGTTTTTGTTAAAGTCTGGATTTGATTGAGATGATAAAATTCCTCTTAAAAATGATTGTACTTAAATGTAAACTTTGTTTACTGCTTTTTATCATTGTAAATAAGCCAGTCCAAGGAGCCCACGCTGTTGTCTAAGGAGCTCACAGGCATTCATTTCGCCTGGCTTTGCCCTCATTCCGCCTCCTGCCTCTGCAATTGCAGGACGTTCTTCCTTCAAGCCTTTTACCAGCCTTCATTTTGCCAGCGTGTATACTCTACGGTTCCCTATTGTACAGGTGCATTTACTGCTGTTGTAGTACAGCACTAAGGAGGTACTTTGTAAGGGAAATCCATTTATTTCTGATAGTTTGAGAGACTGAGAAGTCCAAGATCCAGGGACCAAATCTGGTGGGGCCCTTCCTGCGGCAATGTCGTAGCAGAGGGCAAGACAGCATCTGACACGGAGAGTAAGAGGGCCAGGGCCCAAAGTCATCGCTTTTTAAGGAAAGCAGTTCCAAGCAAAGGCAGTCGTCCACTGAGGTGGGGCCCTCGTGATGTGGTCACCTCCCCAGCCCCCGCACCCCAGTGCTCTCAGTGTGGGTTTGGAAAGGGACATTTACCTGTTGCTACATGTGACAACGCACTGCTGTATTTATTTTTACTTAGATATTTCTTATAAGTCTGTATGAGTCTTTAGAAGAAGAAAAAGAGCACTCTTGAATCTCCAAGTTAGTGGTGAGTTTGGTGCCTGACCCTTAACAGTATGCAGCAGAAACTTAACACACTTTTCTTAGATGAAAAAATGAAAAGAAGGAAGGAGGACATATGGCAATTAATTATAATTTTATCATAATATGATGTTTTAGAATATTTACACTACATTCTAAATGTAATCTGTAGACAGCATTTCTAAAACTGTAAAAGTTGCTAGTGTCTGCCCATGTTGTGAGCATAAGCACATAAGCCTACAGTTCTTTCAGTAACATCCCTGGTGAAGTCACCTCTTCTCTACAAATGAGGATTTGGCAGGGACATGAGTAGCTGTTTGCGGAGCCTCAGGATAGACCTCACTGATGAATTCATCTTATTTCATGTTGTAATAGTGTGGGTATATTATTATAACCTAATAATAAATATTTTAGCCTATGAAAAACATATGAGCGCTTTAATATTTATGACTTTATATGAAGTTGTCAATGCTTCAAATTAAATTCATATTTGGAAGATCTACTCAAAAATGAGTAGATTATAAATTGAATTGAATTTAAAGACTTGTATGTTTATATAGTGATTTTTCATATTAAGGCTTGAATAGGTCTGAAAATATGTAGTGTAAAAGCTGCTAACCTTAAACCTATTTCCCCATCCTTTCATTATGTCTCACTGTGGGATGCTACCTAAATGCCAATCCTGGTGCCAAATTACCCTTAACATCCCTGTAAAGTGTCATGAGCATGTTATGTAGAAAAGAAATCAAACAGAAACTGATGCTCAGAGAGTTAGAATACTTTGCTTGAATACATATAGTATACTATGAGTGACTGAGATGAATCTTTCTGTCTCAAACTAGAGACAGACTCAAGGCATTGCAAACATTGTGTTGCCCAGAACTTTCTTTATCCTGTGTGTGTGTGTGTGTGTGTGTGTGTGTGTGTGTGTGTGTGTGTATGATGGCTTTCTCTATCAGAAATGTACTTAATCCTAATATCAGCACTGTGGGCTAGGCATTGCAATCCATTGTTTGTACATTTAAACAAATGAAATGTTAAAACAAGTCTGCTAAGTCTCTAAGCAAATTAAAAGGGATATCTATCTCTATCTCTATCTCTGTCTCTGTCTCTGTCTCTATCTCTATCTGTCTCTGTCTCTGTCTCTGTCTCTGTCTCTATCTCTATCTGTCTCTATCTCTATCTCTATCTCTATCTCTATCTCTATCTCTATCTCTATCTCTATCTCTATCTCTATCTCTATGCCACGATTACCGGTTTGGTATTCTTTCAGTACCTCAAGCCTGACTTATAATGCTTTTGCAAATTTTTTCACTGAAAAATAACATCATTATTTAGAAATTCCATAATGGCTATTGCTGGGTAACTGTCTTGTGAATTTCAAAATCAGTAGCACTTTGTAGCAGCCTGCAGGTATGCTCAAATGTGTGAGACAATAGACTAGAAAAAAATAAAATTCAAGGGTAAAAGGGATTAGTAGAGAGCATACATTAGGCTGTTCTGCCCTTCTTTATTAGCCTTTCTGCCAGATCTGATGTCTAATGCTCTTTTTTCAACAATGAGGTATTAGAATTCATTTCCCCATCATCTGAGGTAGAGCAAGAAGAAAAGTGATTTTTAGGGTCATAATGGAATAGCTAAAAGGGCACAGATTCTGCCTTCTATTATCAGGAAAAAATAAGGTTATTTTAGGGTAATTATCATTTGAAAAATTCTAAGCCTTGTATCAGAGAACCATTAGCAGAGATTGCTCCTATAGATTTGTGGAGTTTGTATTGCACTGAGGATAATTTAGGAAATCATGAAATAAAAACAAGGATAAAAATTAAGCACAAGAGAAAACATCAGCTAATGGAGTCAGTGTGACTGAAGGGACCATCAAAGTAAGTCATTATCTCAACACGATTTAATATTAAGTTCTGTCTACGTGTTTTCTAGTGCAATAAAATATTTCTTTATTATTTAGAAACAGACATAAAATGTTTTTTAAATTAAGGTTTTTTTTATTTTAGGAAAGGATCTACAGAGTGTTCATGGTCTCACTACTAGATCAGACTTATAGTGATCTGCTTGCTTATAGCCTCCCAAGAGCTGGGATTACAGGCTCGTGCCACCATGCCCAATCTCAATTTCTGTCTCAGTATGCCCCAGGAGCCAGCACTGCAGGTCCAGGGGGATCGAATCCCCAGACCCTGCACATGCTTGCAGGCACTTTAATCCACTGAGCTATTTGTCCATCCCTTAAATTCAGTATTATGAAGTGCCTAAAACTAAAAAAAAGAAGACATCTAATGTTAAAAATACACAAGAAGAATAAAAGAGAATGAATTTGGGCATGACAAAATTTGTGTCTTATTAATTGGGTTATAGTCATTGTTTAATATAAAGTTTAAAATAATCCTTTGATTAGGCTGTGTTCTGATCCCTATTATGGGGCTAGTATGAAGTTATCCCAAAGACCTGTGGAGTGAGGGGCCCTCAGACAGCTGCGTCCAGGGAAGGCAGCCTTGAGAGGTGAATGAAGGTGAGACACTCTATTTTCAAATTAATTACAACTACAATTTAGGAACGTCTAAAAGGATATCATTCTTTTTTAAAACATTGCAAATGGGTACATGGACATAGTAAGAAAGATGTTAATGCCAGACATTAGATGTAATCATAAAAAAGACTATTAAGTCAAATTCTACATAAAATTAAATTTTGTGATAAAGAGGATTTCTGCTTAAAAATAGAAAATAATTCCTTTTCTGTTGCAAAATAACTGAGATAAGTTTGAAGACATTATATATGAACACTTGAGGGTGTTTTTGTTTTCATTAAAATAAGGACCAATTCAATCCTAAAACAAATTAAATTCCAGGAAAATATAAGGTTACTTTATGGTAATTGTAATTAGAAAGATTCTGAGTCAGAGAAGCATTAGCAAAGATCTATGCCACAGATACATAGAGTTTGTACTGCATTAGGGATAGGTTAGCACAACAGGAATTAACATCACAGATAAGAATTAAACACAAGAATATAAAAATAGATCTTAATCTCAAATTATGTTGTAAGGTTTACTTTTCTTGGAGGTTTGTTTTTCTTATTATTTAGTAGAATAATGTTCTAGACACTGAAATTTTAATAGACTTGTTGGTTCAGCTTTTCCATTAGTGGCAGTTTCTGGGCTATACTTTATGAATAAACAATAGCTAAAAATAATAGTATTTGCCTTACTTATCGATCATAGAAAATAGTGGGTAAAGAATATTAATTGTAAGTATGGCCTGAGAAAGTGGACTGAATTCCAAAAGAAAACTCCTCACAGTTTCAAAAACTGAATAGACCATACATGTACAGAATCCAATATAGAGAAAAATAAAATCCAGAGAAAGAAGCTAGATTAGAAGAAGCAAACAAAAATAAATGTTATAAAAGGCTGTACAAAGTTATAAAAGAAAGATTGAGGAAATCACTCAAAAGGAGAAAAAAACGAAGTTATAAAATTGATTGTAGAAAAATTGAGATAAAACACATGGATTGTCCCATGTCTGAGGAATTAATCTTCCTGGAATTGTAAAGGGAAAAGTTAAAATTGAAAAATGTCCTCAAAGAAAACTATCCTTTCTAAAAAGTGAAGGCTGAAACTGTTAGGGTGGTGGAAAAATGGTATTCCAAGAGAACATGTTTCAAATTGATAGTCAGAAAACTTTTCCAAGTGAACTTATTATTCACTTGCCTCGTTTGTTTTTGGTCTTTTTTTATTTTATTGTATTTTTTCATCGAATTGTTTTTTAGGGGAGGTTTATTTTTTGTTTTTGTTGCCGAAGACTGAACCAAGGGCTTCCAGCTTGCTAGGCAAGCCTTCTACTGCTGAGCCAGATCCCCAGCCCCGTGAATTTATTATTCAAGTAGAAAGGCAGAGCCTATAACGTGGACAACAAGTGTAGAGGAAATCATGTGCTAACTGTAGGGCTTGCTGCTGGTCATTGATTGCCCAATTCTTGGCATTTGGAAGTTTAAGTCCTAGCTTCCGGCATTTACTGGCCATGCAGAACAATCTCTGAATCCACTTGAATCTAACATTTAAAGGAGCTTAACATTTTAAAGGTATCTTTTGGACAAATATATAATGACTAGAAAGACTTAGGCTTCTTGGCAGAAATTAAGCACCTCTAGGATATTAGATACACACGCGCAAGAACTCTAGCAGAACAGCATCCATGATTATCTCGAGTCATCTGAAAATGGTAGAAAAAAAAAATCCAAGATTTTAGAAAGTGTTCACAGAAGACAGTACGACTCTGATCCCATACACTTAAGAAAGAATCAGAGTAGATGTTAGGGTTCATCATTGTAGTCAATCTGGTTGGATGGAGAAATGCCTAGGAAAGTAGTCAGGCCTGAGTTAGTTAAGTCTACTACCCTATGTTGACACTTATAATCTCCTACTACAACTCTACATGGATATGCATTGTGGCCATGGCAAAGAAAAAAATAGCACAAGAATAAACTATCGACTTAGAACCTTACACTGAAGTGAAGTGATAGTGTATAGGGCAAGTCAAAGTCTCTAAAAAAATAAGTTTCAGTGAGTCTTCTGTACATAACCCGCTGCAAATTATACTTTGCTTAAAATAAATTAATCTACTTAATGGAAGTCATGATTTGAGACTTTAATTATTTACGTTCCTTGCCACTGGCCATATCTGGCATGTTCAGTATTTCACTTATATGTTCACTCATAGTTATTACATGTGTACCATGTGCCAGCTCTCAGCGGGTGCCGTGCATGTGACTACAGGTGTAAGCAAGGCTGGCGGTGAGGGTGTAGCACCTCCCAGGGGCAGCAAGCCCTGAGCACAGACCCTGAGGTGGGGGCTCACTAAGGTGCTCAGAGGCCAATTGAGAGCTTGGGGACCAAAACTAAAGAGAAACGTAGTGGAGAATTACCTAGACCCAAGAAAATTTCCCTTTTTTTGCCAGTTATATGTCAAACTTTATATTTCCATGTGTAAACTTTATTGGAATAAAAATATGCATCCCATTAATGTAAATATATATATATATAT
>NW_004524589.1:3740349-3764114 GCF_000260255.1 Octodon degus | reverse complement strand
TTTCAAAAGACCAGCAGAAATCAGCACCACAATTATCCAAATTATTTTTCATATACATATAAATACATATTTTTCCATTCTTTCCTTTGTCCTTTTCCTCATCCCAATTTTTCCATCTCATTGCACAAATTCTTTCCCTCTCACAGTGTTGGTTGTACCTTTCAGATTTTATTTACTCTTTCAGGCTGTCACACTAGCAAGACAATACAATGTTTGTACATGTGGGTCTGATTTATTTCACTTATGAGTACAGTCTCTAGTTGCATCCATTTATCTACAAAAGCCTTGAGATGAATGGCTTTTATATAAAACTTTTATATAGTTGAGTAATACTCCATGTTGTAAAAATACCACATCTTTCATATCCATCCCCCAGTTGATGGTTATCTGGGTTGTTTCCAAGATTTAGCTATGACAAATTGTGGTGCTATAAACATGGGTGTACATGTACCATTGTGGTATGATGATTTCAGTTCTTTTGGAAAAATACGTAGAAGGGGAATAGCTGGTTTGAGTAGTACCTCCAATCCTGGCTTTATGAAGGATCTCTACATTGATTTCCATAGTGGTTCTGCCAGTCTGCACTCCCATCAACAATGGAGAAAGGTTCCTTGTTCCCCACAGCCTCTCCAGTATTTGTTATTTGTTGACTTCTTAATGATAGCCATTGTTTCTGGCTTAAGATGCTATCTCAGCGTAATTTTGATTTGCATCTCTTGATTGCTCAATGATGTTGAACTTTTTTCATATATTTATTTGCCATTTGTATATTTTCATTTGTGAAGTGTATATTTATGTCAGATGCCCATTTTTGGATTGGGTCATTGAATTTTGGTGGCCTGAATTTTTTTTTTTTAACTCTATATTTTCTAGATAGAAAAAAATAGTCTGGGGAACAGTTGGCAATAATTTTTCTCCAATATTTGAGGGTTTTTTTTTACTCTGTTAGTGATATTTTTTGACATGCAGAAACTTTTCAAAAATATGAGATCCCAATTATTTGATTCTTTGAACTGTTTCCCATGCACTTTAATTTTTGTTCATAAACTCTCTACCTATTCCTACGTCTTTACTTTTTTACTTACTTTCTCCTCCACAAGATTTAGTGTCTCTATTTTAATATTTAAATATTTGATAATTTTGACTATAGTTTTGGGCCTGGTGATATGCATGGGTCTATTTTTAGCTTTTGGCATGTACAAAACCAAGTTTTCTACCACCGTTTATTAAAGAGGCTATTTTTCTTCCAGTGAATATTTTATGTCCCCTTTGTCAACGATAAGGTGGCTGAGTATATTTGTAGTTGGGTCTCTGCATCATCTCATCTGTTCCATTGATCCTCAAGTCTGTTTTTTGTTTGTTTGTTTGTTTTTGTTTTAACAAGTACAATGCTGATTTTATCACAGTAGTTTGTAATATCACTATAAGTCAGAGATTGTGATGCCACCTGCCTTTCCTTTGTTCTTCGTTACCCAAGATTGCTTTTGATATTCTAGGTCTCTTCTGGTTCCAGATGAATTTTAGGATTTTTTTTTTTTTTTTGCTAGATCTGTGAGGTATAATAATGGTATTTTTAACTGGGGTTGCATTGAATTTGTATAGCAATTTTCAGAATATGGCTATTTTGACAATGTTCCTTTTCTTTATCTTGTCTAATTGTGCTGACTAATGTTTCCAGAACTATATTGAATATATTGAACTATATTGGTGAGATAGATATCTTTGTCTTGTTCCTGATTTTAAGTGAATGCTATCAATTTTTATCTATTTAGTATGATGTTGGCTGTTGATTTGTCATAGATGGATATTATCAGGTTTAGGTAAAGACCATACATTCTGTATTTATGCAGGGTTTTATCATGAATGAGTTCTGGATTTTGTCAAATGATTTTTCTGCATCTATTGAAATAATCCTGTCATTTTTGTCTTTGGTTCTGTTGCTGTGGTGTGTTATATTTATATATTTGCACATATTGACTTATCCAGGCATTCTTAGGATGAATCCTACTTGCTGGTAATGTATAAGCTTCTTGAAGATTTGCTACATTCTGTTTGCTAGTATTTTTTTTTTCTGAACCAAGAATTTAACTCAAGCCCTTGTGTTTGCCAGGCAAGTGCAGATTCTACTGAGCCATCTCCCTGGTCCCTGTTTGCTAGTATTTTATTCAGGATTTTTGAACCTATTCATCGGGGAGATTGGCCTGTATTTCTTTTTTGCTTGGGTCCTTCTTTGTTTTGGAATCAGAGTAATACTTGCCTTCAAGATATGAGTTTTGGAGGATTGCTTCACTTTCAATTTCATTGAAGGGTTTCAGAAGAGTTGGCATTACATCATCTCTAAATTTCATATAGAATTCAGCTGTGAATCCATCAGGTCCTAGGATTTTCTTTGTTGGTAGGTTTGTTATTATATTTTCAGTTTCATCAACTGATATTGGATTATTCAGAATTTTTATATATTCTTAACTCAGCTTTGGTAGCTTGTACATATCTAGAAATCTTCGCATTCCTTCTGTGTTTTCCATCCTGTGAGAGTAAAGATTTTGGAAGTAGGTGTTGATGATCATCAGTTTCTATAAGAGTTTGTAGTGATTTCACCCTTTTCATTCCTTATTGTTTGAATTTCAATTTTTTCTTTTTTTTTTATAACATTGGCTAAGGGTTTAACAATTTTGTTCACTCTTGCAAAAATCAACTCTTTGACCTATTAAATTTTTGAGAGAATTTATTTTATTTTAAAGGTATATATCATTCTCTATGCAGGTAATATATTCAATTTTAATTAAAATTATTTTAAGAGGCACAATAGAGGTTTGATTAGCCTTTTACACTTAGATATTTCATCAATCCAAAAACATAATTAAAAGATTATTGTAATTATGCTTGGAATGAAAATGCACTAAGATCTGCCTAGCCACATTGAAGATCTTAGTCCTAGTTGCTCAGAGAAATTTCACTTTCATTTGGAAAACGTTTGTTTTGGCCTTCTGTTCACAATCCAAAGGTGACATTTCTCTGGCTTCTTAGCTATTTTGTTTTCTGTTTCTAACCTGCCACCATCTAAAGCTCACTCTGTCCTTTCCCTCTTAGATGGGAGGGTTGTCAGCATGGACAGCAGCTCATCTCATGGAGAAGCAAGGCTTAGAGACAGACACAGTGTCCAAACCCAAAAAAATAGTGATTGGAAGTGGAGCAGGTCCTTCGCATCAATCTTCAGAGAACATAAAGTTTTCCATTGTCAAAGTCACGGTCTTGAATTAAAGTAGCATTTATTTGGGTGGGCCTGCTATTAGGTGGAAATGCAAAGGTGTTGACCACTGTGCCATGGAAGAAATATGAATTGTACAACAGAGGTGAGTGATCTGAAAGAGAAGAAAGAAAGCTGGGTCAAACTACAGTGGAGTAAGTGGCTCTAACAGCCTCTTCCCTCTCAAAGGGATCATGATAGCAACCACAGATCCCTAACCATTTCTCTGGTCTCCTATTATTTCCCTTTGCCGAGGCACTAAGGGGATAATGTAGGAAATTATAGTCCCTGTGGCTGCCCTTCCTTAAGGGCTTCCTGTAAGTAGGTGATAGATATAACTAGTGTTATCTATAGTTAGATTGATTTGTATGTAAATCATATCTTCCAATTTCCCAATACCTGGTATTGATAATAAGAAGAGAGATTGAATGTTGGAAATCTATCCCTGTTTATCATCTATAACTATACTCAAACCTCTGTGAAGTCTATACTTACTATTGAGCAGTATGAAAGAGGTTAAAATATGAAAAAAACATTCATTATCAATCAGAAGTCAACAAATCCTACCTGACCATTCCATGGAAAAATGACTTTCTGCTGGCCGTCATGTCAACTTCACAAAAAAGGAAATGGAAGTAAGCTCAGTACTCAGACTAGGATGATCCCCCTCTTTTGAATTAGAGGCAAAATTAATCTATAAACTAATTTAATTCTGAAGCATAGAGAGCCTCAGTGACATCAGAAGTTTGATTCTTAGTGTTTAAATTAAATGTGAAGCTGAGGTAGTGATGAATGACTATAATCCCAGCACTTGGGAGTCTAAGACAGGAAGGTCTTGATCAGAATGAACTACATAGCAAGTCTATTAAAAAAAAAAACTCATTAAAACATTTATTTCACAAATTGTAAAAGTAGTGTCATAATGGTTTAAAGTGAAATGTTATCTACTTTCAGTTATAATATTGCAATTTCAAAGAGAACACTGGCCACTACTATTTTTACATATTGATGTTTGACAGTTTTACAGATAAATATTGAAGACCCCCAAGTCCAGTAATGCTAAAGAAATAGTAGCATTGGAGATATTTTAACAGTCACTGTACACCCAAAAGATACGCTCATCTTAAATAAAGACAGATTACATCAGTCAAAGAAACATTAAAATTGTATTTTAGTATTCATACAGAAATATTGATAGTCTGTATCAATTTAAACATAGTGTTTTAAGCCACAAAAAATCCCTCCAGGCTACAGTATATATCTTTATGTCTTGGGAATCCCTTTAAGGAAACTAATATAAGAAAAAGCTTGTAACATATTTTTTATAAAATCTCAGAGAAAGCTGATAATTATTTGGGTTCTGCAGTTTTTTGTTTTTTTTTTTTTTTTTGGTGGAACCGGGCATTGAACTCAGATCCTTGAGCTTGCCAGGGGAGCACTTATTCTACTGAGCCATCTCCCTGGCCCCTTGGGTTCTGCAAATATTAAAACACCTATTCTTGTATAAGTCATTGATCAGTGTATTTTCCTTGAGAATATGAATTGTAGCAATTGCAACTATTAACTTGACCACACCAAATTTATTTTGATTCTATAATAATGTATCCAGAAAGGATAACTATGTGACTTTGAACCTATTTTAATTTTCTTTCTTTTATAGTTCTCTTTTCTTAAGTACCAAATAAAATTGTAGTCATAGTGTTTACTTTTAAAACATTAATTCAGAATAAAACTAAAGGAAGAAAAGTTATCCTCACTGAAATTAAATCATGTCTTGCATCCTAAATGTTTGTACTTTTGCTTGATGTGATTATCAAGCCAAAGAATGACATCTGCATTATTCTAAATAACAGACATTCACTGAGCATTAATTCTTTAAATAACTGTATTAGCTACAGCCCTTTTGGCTGTAAACATGAAAAATTTAATTCAAACATAGAACAAGCTGATAATTATTTGGGTTCTGCAATTTTTTTTTCCTGGTGGAACCGGGCATTGAACTCAGATTCTTGAGCTTGCCAGGGAAGCACTTATTCTACTGAGTCATCTCCCTGGCCCCTTGGGTTCTGCAAATATTAAAACACCTATTCTTGTATAAGTCATTGATCACTTAACCTCAGTTAAACAAGCAATTAGGTTCATGTAGCCTGTGTGTTATAGCTTATATCTAGATATTCCCCTAAACTTCATGGACTGATAGCTGTGGCTTGTCAGTGGGGGCTGGATCATGAATGTGCAATGCTGGATTAAGGGTGTGTGGATGGGTCCTCTCATTGGTTTAGCATAGTTCTACATATGCCTGAATGGCTTTACTGAAGACAGGACCCTGTTTGGCCTCTTTCCCTCTTTCCCTCTCTTATATTGTAAGCAGGATAACCCCCCTTCCAGGGCAGGTGTAGTACTCACATCACCTCTGTGCCCTCCTCTTGCATAGGCTCAAGATATTTACAAAATGAGGACTCTGGCCCCTGCTAAGTCACTTAGTTGATCTTCTAAACTTCTCAGGTTGACACATGTATTGACTCTTACACTTTGACTATACCTGACCATGTGATTCAAGAGCCTTTGGACCTGGATTGTGGGAAGAGTTTGGAAAGGTTCAAAGTTGCCAACTACAGTGGCAGTTCTGAAAAACTTTACACAGATTCTGGTCAGAGTCAAAAATATCAGAATGCTGACATAAATGATATTGGCAAAGGCCAGTCTCAGGATGTTTCTGCTAGAAAGAAGTACTGTTGTTGACTGTAAGACTCCAGGTAATATATGCCATGACTTGTCTGAAAGTTTGTCTGCAGTTTATTGATGTAGAAAGAGTGACTGAGGCTGAGATTAAGGGTTGTGAACTAATTAATCTTGCAGAAAAAATTTCAAGGAAATCTAATATTGAAGCAGTGGCATGGTATTTGTTGTGGGATTTCAGACAGATTTATATTGAAGCTGAGTATGATCGTACACGCCTATAATTCAATTACTTGGGAGGCTGAGACAGGAGGGTCACTGCAAGTTCAATGCCAGCTTTGGCTACAAAATGAGATCTAGGCCAGACTGAACTAATAGCAAGACTCTGTCTCACAAGAAAAAACAAACAAAAAAAAACCAAAAAAACCACAGATTTATGTTGAGAACCAAAAGCAAAGAGACCAATGATTTAAAACATTATGAGAGTTTGGAAAGAAGGGAACCTCTAAGAAAGACATGAACTGCAAAGATAGATCAGAGATCTTCACTGGTGTCCAGCAACAGCAGAATGGAAAGGATGACCTGAGCACATTACATGAAACAGCAGGATTCTGGCCTTTTCAGCTTCAAAATTGTAAAAGTGGAAGACTTTAGTTTGAGAAGAGAGCCCCAGAACACCATGCCCCAGAATGGTACCAGAATATGAAAGCTGTTTCTTGGAATTCAACTCCTACAGTCAAAAGAGAAGGAATCTTGGCTACTGGTCCAGCTGGGAGCTGATCGTGGCATCATCCACATGATGCTAGTTTTAGGTGCATGCAGAATGCAAGGGCTGTGGGATTGGAGAGTCTTCCTTCCAGATTTCAGAACAAGGGGATGGCCAAGAAGCATGCCCCTGAGAGGGCAGTGTGTGAAGCTATCAGTGTGAAAATGTACATTCAAAAACATATGGAGAAGCCAGGCATGTGGACCGTCACAGCGAAGCTGCAAGGAGGAAGCAGAGCTGACCCAAGAGAAAATCCATGGTTCATACCACCACTGGCAGTGCCAAAAGGGCAAAGAACCCCAGCCCTTGGCATTCATAACTTGCCACAGATTGCCAGGAGCAGGGGACATGGAACTGCAGGACTTAATGTGTGCCCTTCTGGATATTGGACCTGCTTCTGCCCCATTTTTCATATCCCCCTTTGGGATGGAACACAAGCAACTGTATTGTGCCATTGATTAGAAGTGTTTAACTTCCTTTTCATTTCTATAGGGGCTTGCATCTTAGAGTTTGCCTTACACCTCTGAGGAGACTTTGGACTTGACTTTTCAGCAATGCCAAATATGTTAGGACTTTGGCAATACTTGGAGATGAACTAAGTGCCTTTTGCATGAAGGAATGTGCATGAGTTTTGGGGATGCAATGGGCAGAATGTTATGGATTTTTTTAGATGTCCCCTCAACCTAAGCTGGATGCAGTCATAGGTAGGGGTTTTTCAGAGGTGGCTGGATCTAGGGTTTGTGATTCTGAGCTCAAGGGTGTGTGATTACTTTATCAGTTCACTGGTTTGACACCGACCAGAAACCTGGTACCCTAGATAGAATATAAAAGGGGAAGAGAGAAGATGCTACAGTTGGTTGGACTTATATCTTGCTGGCTTTGCTACTTTCTTCCCACCATGATGAGTTCTCCTCTGTGGTGCCCGCTGCATGCTACCCCACCTTGGAACCAACTAATTATGGGTCAAAACCTCTACATACTGTGACCCTCAGGACATATAAATCTCTGGCATTGATGTGTTGCCAGGCAGAAGCTTATATGAGCACTGAGGTTCAGAGCGTTTATTGGTGTTCTGGCATCTAGGCATGACCGATTGATTCATTTCCTATATGGCTGATCTCAGGCTCTGGCAGTCCCCTGCCTAAAGGACAAGCTGGTCTCATGTGGCATGTGAGGCTACTGTGAGTCACCTCATTAGTATAAACTATCAAGTGTGGGACAAGGGGCATATAATAAATAGAAGCCTTATCATTTCAGAAATTCCATGAGGTTAGAAATTGCCTTTTAAGGAGCAAAACCTAGTTCAGACATCTCTTTGGGCCAAGTTGAATGCTTTACTACATAGGGCATGCTCTGTCCTTTGGCTAAGACATTTTAACAGAAAAAAACTATTCATTCTAGTCTGGCATTTACATTTATTAAACTATTTATATGACAGAGAAATCAGTGGTAGCAGTATAATTGTGCCTAGCATTTTAAGGAGCCAGTAAAGTAGCAACAGAGTTAAAAACAACGAGACCATCCTATAATGCCATGCCATATGTTTTCATATTTTTCCTTTGATTTGGGATTATTTTGTACCTATGATAACCTGGGATGTAATTATTTAGCACAGAAATTATGTGATAGTTAAATACATTTTTTATTCAACCCTGTTATTCTTTTTTAGTATTACATTTCAAGGAGGTTTTTACTTGATTCCCCTATACATTTGACCATCAACATTGACATTATCAAGTTACCAACAGTGCTACTCTTACACTCTGTCCTAGTATAGCAGATGATATCTAAAACCTAAGGATAAGAAAAGACTAGACAATTTTTTAGAATCCAACTCAGTCATTGACAGTATAATCCATCACCAGACCATGTGACTGAACTGTCTCCTAGAGCAATGGCTTTCTGATTTGCAGGTTTCTTTCTATTCAACCTTTCATTCTTTGACACAGTCTCAAAGCAGGAGTGGATTTTGCCTTTCAGATGTCTGGTCAAATGGAGCTAAGTGATATCATCTCTTTGCTATCACAATCTCTTAAGGTATTAACGTGATGCTAAATTTTCCTTCACTGAATAACTGCTAACTAATTCTTTTACTTTCAGTTATTGGGTAAGCATCTTTTCATTTGTCATTTAATTTTAGGCAAACTCTTTTACCATTAGAAAGGCTGTTGGGTTAAGCAACTGTGCCATGCAGATTGTTAGTGATGAGGCTAATCTAGCAGGTAACTTTTCCCTTTCTGGTCTCATTCATTTGAGTAGAGAAAGAAAGATAGTAGGTTATAGTGAGCACGAGGGAACTGACTCCTCTTCACCTCCAACTCCAATCTTACTAGACACAATCAACTTCATCAACTCTTAGGAGTATTGAGGCAAAGTCTTAAAGCTACAGTTATATTTTTTTTTTGCTTAGGAATCATTTTTTCTCCCTGTACTAGCAACTAGGAAAAAAGAAAGTTAAAAATATATGGCAGGAAAGATAAAAAAATGTAATGTTAGCATCATGAGTCCCCATTGTCACAGTGGTAAGCATAGCATCGTCATGGTAGAATCCTCCCCAACCTCAGCTACCCTCATCTTGCAGAGGGTAAAGGAATCATCTAGCATGCTATGCACTCCTTTGTTGGCCTATATGGGTTGAAGGTGAGCATACTCATCTGCAGGCATGTGAAGCACTTTTTCTTGCATCTCTTCTCTTACTGTGGATGACAATTGCTTCACTTTCTCATTCTAATTCTTTATCAACCCATTACCCTGTGAATGGTATCTCTCTGCATATTGTTAGGCACCACAGGCTGTAAAATTTCCTGTTCCAAGGTATTGTTAAACTGTGGATCAAACTTGTGGGATATCTTCTGTTCTGATTCTTTTTAGAACTCTAGACATTTGACTCTGCCAATAGATAAGAAAAATCCGTCCAGAGTAGCTGTCCATTCATGTTAGGACCCTTGCAAAGTCTCTGGAGCAAGAGGTATTTTTTTAAATTTTATTTTATTGAGAGACCAATATTAATGAGACAGTTTCAAAACTGATCAATAGGACAGTTTCAATAATTAATACATTGTACATTGTTATCTTCTTAGCGGTTATCCATAGTACAAGATGCAAACAGGATATTCTGTCCAAGTACTACTAGTACATATCTTTCTTCTCATTGAATTAAGATATATAACTATTCTACATATACAGATACAAAATGGTCCTTCCTTTGTATCCCCTTTTTTTGTTTAGTCCTGTCAGAAATGAGTATTCCTTTGACATCTAAATACTATAGGTGCGTGAATTCAGCAAAACAATTTAACACAGTCCAGCAGTCCACAATAATAGTGGGTTATCCACAGAAGTTGTTGACTTGAGCTTTTCACAGCTCAGCATATTAATATGGCTTTACTTTATATACCTCATTTTTATACTTTTCTGCTGGATGGTTAAGACTAAGGTAAAGCAAGACCTGTACAACAAGAAATGTAACTCTTGTACATGATAAGGTCAGTCAAGTACCCTCAGGATTTATGCTATAACCCTGTGCTGCAATTTGCAGATCCTTTGTCAGCATCAGCCATGTAGATGAGTCACGGCCATTGCTTGACCAATTTGGAGCAAGAGGTATTGATCCATCCTTCTTGCTATGTGCAGAGCTTCCTCCTTAGGGGATTTTCCCCATAGTCATGTGGAGTCTAAAATGCTCTTCCTGCCAGATAGCTCAGGTCTTCATGACAATTTTATGCCTCAATAGGTGCACAAGGAAAATATTGACATTCAGCTACTCTGCGTTACTAGAACCGCTGAGTGTCCCCTCACTTCTTGAACCCAGGTTGCTTCCTCAAGCCTGTGCACCCTAGATCCACTTGCTCATTCCAGTCCTCCTCTGGTGGGTGACTCCTGATGGCCTTGGGAAGAGTTTGGAAGGCATATTAGAAGGGGCATATAATGCTACCTAGTTGAAAGGTAGAAGGTCATTTAAAGGATTAGATGTGTGCTTTATCTCTGTCCCATGATTGAACCCCTGCCCCCTGCATCTGCCTAAGCAGGCACTTTAATCAGCTGAGCTATGTGTCTGGCCCTTAATGTATTATTTATAACAACTGAGATTTGTTAGAACAATGGATAGCCCCCCAAATCCACAGCACATAGACCCATGAACTCCAGAGTCAGGGCCTAAAAACATTTGGGAAAAAAATGTGTCTGTACTAGGCAGAGATAGATTTTTTTTCTCATTATTACCTAAATAATATAATAGTATAACAGTTTATATAAAGTTTAAAACAATAAATACTATAAGAAATATTACAATAATTTAGAGTACTTGGGAGGATGTATAGCATACAAGCTGTATGAAAATACTATCCTATTTTTCATTAAAGAAGAGCCGAGTCCATAGCATGAAAATCAGTACAACAAGCTTCTCCAGGACATTTGATAGTGTACCATTTTCCCCTCTGGATCCAGGAAACAATGTGCTGAGTGAGGAACAGAGACTCCCCAAAGTGAGCCACAGCCATTCTCAGCGACAACATGGTCCCAGCCTCCTTCGAGGATGAGAACAGCTGAGTTCTTAACAGAAAAGCCAGCCTGACAAGCTTCTCTAGGAGAACCAACTGCACCTGAGCAACACCTCTTCTTTTTCAGTTCTCCTGTTGATTTTGTTGGCAACGATCCTCAGATGGGCCTTCCACGCCCAATGCCATGCTGACGCAGTTGAGGTGGACATTACAAGATGACCACCACTGGTCAATCAACCACAGAGTTAGGAAAGGGGGCTGCATCTCCAGCACTGTGCTCCTGGATTTTGTGACCCTCCTAACTATGTGAAAGCAATGGGTGTTTAAGCTGCCCAGTGTATGGAGCACAATAAAAGACACTGACAGAAAAGCAAGGGTGAATAAAGTGAAAACAGCATGAAGTTTGCAAGTACAGTACCAAAGGGTTTCTAGTTTAGGAAAAATATGGGAATTTCCTTTCTCCTTAAGAACGTTTATCTCAGGTTTCATGTTGTTGCAGCACAAAACATCCTCGCTGATGCAAGACTGAAAATATGTAGAATATTACTTTATATATTTAATAGATTACAACCAGCTAGAGGCTCTAGTCCTCAAACACATGAAAGTAAACCATCATACCAAAATAAAATTCCAACCTAATGGAGTCTACATTTTAACTGAATAAATAGATAAAAAAGTGACTGCTAAACTTTCGAAAAAAGATTGGCTTGTTTAGCAAGTGATAAGTGTTATGATAATGCAAGATACACAATAGCATGTGTGGGTTGTAGTTTTAGATGGTAAGGCTAGGGAACATCTCCTAAGAGAATGTCATAAAATCATGTATGCAGAGATCACTACAAGAGAAGGAACAGCTACCTCTACCCATGCTAACAAGCTAGAAGAGGTTGCACAGGACTGCAGAAGTAATGAATGATAAGAACATGATTTCGACGGAGAACTATGTAGCTGTAGATACTGTTTTCATTTATGCTATAGTCCTGCCAAAGATACTTTACAACACATGAAAAAAAATGTTCTGTTATTAATAATGAGGCAGTACAGCACAATTTGTAATCAGCTTTATTGAATTTCTTGGAACCCTTCTGTTCTTAAGATAATTTTTCAAGGAGCAAAATACCTTAAAGGGAGAATTTTACATGTTTTCGCCCTCTGTAAATTAAAGTGAACACCACACAGATGTACTTTTGCAGTAGGGCACAGGGGCCCCAAAGCACTAATGAATTTTCCTTTGCTTATATTAGAGCTTATATTTAGTATAAGAAAAATAGCTGTTGGCTGAAGCTCCATGAGTGTGGAGCTTGTTAGAAGCTCTGGGCACGTTAGAAGACTGAGTATCTCCTGCTGGCTCTTGCTTGGTCCAGAACCTGAAGACTTTGGTGCATTAGACTGCTCAGCAGCCAATTCTGTTGCTCATGCCTGTTCCTGTAGGATGGTGTCTTCCCGGCTCAGCTGCTAACCAACTTCCCTCATCCCTCAGCCCTCAGTTCTCTCATCAAAAGCGGGCACTAATGCATCTAATGAACCAATCCTGAGTCTCCACTGAAGTCCTATCTCGTTTACAATCCTATTGGTACAAACCACATTTCTGTTCTCTACACCAGCCCAAAGGCAAGGGAGAGATTTCTCTCTGAGCTCAAATTTTAGATTTCTCAGGTAAATGATCAGATAATTATGTTTTCTCTGAATAACAGATATGTCTCTTAGTTAGCAGATGTTCCCTATGGTTACTAGCTATAAACTGTACATTTTTAATGTGCTTTCCTTTGTATCAAACACATACATGCCAAAGTTTTCCATCTTTCTTGAGCTCACAAAACAGGTTTTTAATGGAAAACTTGGGATGACAGATTTTATTTCATACAACAATTTTCTGTGGATAGGAAGATAGACTAGAAAAAAAAAAGATTCCCTTGGAACCAAATATAAATATTTGCTATCTATGGAACACTTAACATCTGAGAGTCTGCTGTAAAATGAGGCCTTATCTTACTTGACAACAATCATCTAGTGAATAATTCCTTTCAAGGGACTTAAAACTTTTGCCATTGCTCCTAAAAAGACTATATAATCTGGCGGAGCCATTACACAAACTAACACTTAGGAAGCAGAGGGTATTATCACTCTGTCCATCTAAAAGTTAACAATCTGTGACACTCTAAAATCATAACAAAAATTACCTTTTTGATTATGCCAATAACAAGAATAAAGGGTTCCTTTATGGTCTTCAGCATTAAAATGTTCAATGCCTGAATAGTTTCGGTCACTTGCTTCCATCAGATAGTGTTCATTTTTTTATGAGCAGAATATATTTATTGAGGGAAAGAAAGGTCCTAACTGAGCGAGAGACAAGAAGAGACCCCCCAAGGGGGTGGTCTCCCCCCCAGGAGCTGTCTCTTCCAGGGACTTTTATAGAGGAAAACCATGTGATGAGGTTGGTCTAAGGTAGTGAACAAGACATGGGAACTCACTTAGGTGGGCATGAGGTGGGACAAAACTATGGTCAACCAATGAGATTACAAGCACCATTGCTCAGGTAAAATTGATTAGGTCCAGGACCAAATGGGGCAGCAAGTCACATAGCAGGCAGGCATGACTACAGGACAGGGTCTCTTCCTGTTGGGGGTTGGGCTAGTGACTCGGATAGTGTTCTTTTGCAGACCTGTTTCTTTTAGATCCATGTATATATCAGACTTGCAATCTGGGAGTTTCAGGTATTTTATAAAGGAAAATATTGTCCAATTCTAGTGTAGCCACAAGTTTTAACTCAGCATTGTTGTTGCTTTCGGTGACAGATTTAAAATTTTTGCTTCAATTATGGAGAACATGCCCAGTAGTCCCTCTCTATTTTGTGACTTGAATTTAGTGGACTCACTGTTTTGCGGATTTTCAAAAAGTATTAACCTAAATTATTTATCATGGATTTTTCACTATATCGTAGAATTTTGCAGTACCACACAGTATATGTACATTGTTAAAATTACCAACATTAAGAGTTTAGTAAATGGTTAAGAAAATTAGAAGTATTTTTAAAAGTGTGGAAAAGGTTTATAAGAGTATGGGAAGGGTTTATAAGGCACTAAAATATTTATAAATACTACAATAAATATAATGCCACTTCTTCATTGATTTTCACTTTCCGTGGTGGTGCCTCGAGCGTAACCTCCATGGTAAGAGAAGGACCACTGTATCGATATATCTGATTGTCATTTGCTTTTTTATCCTTATCTTTGTAAAAGCCTAGACTGGCTTCTATATTGCTAGATTGATAGTAAAAGGAACTCACTCATGATCTGAGAACTGTAACTTTTTTATTGCGTGCAGTTGTTGCGCACGACCTCGCCAGCAAGGAAGACGCAACACACAGCTCTCCCTTCAGCAGTTTATTCAGGCCCCTTACATCTTGTTACTTCTTCCTTAATCCCCCAGCCCTTGGCTAATATATACTCCCGAGCCCAATCCCAGTGCGCCACGTGGGGATCGCCCATGGGTCCAGCATATGCGGAAGCAAATCATGACTGTAGCCCTGGCCATATAAGGAGTTGTTGTGCACAGAGCGCTCACCCACGGGGGGTGGAAGGCGGAAACCAGCGCTATCTTGTAGGCGCGGTCCTTCGCAGCTCTCCACATGCAGTAGTTCTGGACTAGGTTGCATTTTTTTTTTTTTCTTTTTCTTTTTTTGCCGGCTCAGGCTGCCCTGAGGGTGGGACTGGCGCAGCATGTGGTGCCCAGGATCACACTGTGGTCCCCTGCACCTGCCTAAGCTTGCCCGAGCAGGCACTTTAGATCTCAATGCTCTCTCGCCAGCCCTAGTTGTGCTCTATGACAGCTACGTGTTCTCCAACTGCCCTGTGAGAAGCAAGGGCTTCTTGAGTGTGAGCAGACCTAGTTTCTGTTTTAGGCCTTATTTGATGCTTGTGTTTTTCTCAGTTTGCGGGCTTTTACAAATGACCTCAGAGTCAAAACCACAGAGAAACTTGTAGTTTTGCATAGCATGAGAGAAACCAGTGGCATTTAATTCCTTGAGCTTTTTAAATACCACTGAGGAGTCTCTTTAAAAGCCCTTTGAACTTGTTTTGTAAAAAGCCAATTCTAACCATCTGAGCACTAGCCTCTGGGCCCCTAAAATGGGTCTTGGGTTATGCTCCTAATTTCTACACTTTGAAGCCTTCAGACGCTGCTCACCACAATGCAATTTGGTCTCCTCCAGTGCCACCAGATTCTGAATTATCCAGGCCACACTGCCTGTCCCAGTCATGCCCATGAGCTTCTCACAGAAGACAGCACTGAGATCCTCTTGTTCTTCTGTTATCTCCAAAAATGTCTACGTCTTAATCCTGGGAAGCCTGTGACTATGTTAGTTTTCACAGGACAAGGCATTTAGGGTTGGAAATAGAATTACTATTACAAACTAGCTGCCCTTGGGGTGAGGAGATTGGCCTCAGCTGCCTGGGGGAGTGCCGCAGAATCAGCAATGGTTAATTCCACTTGGTTGGATCCACAACGAGGAGGTTGGAGAGAGGGAACCAGAAACAGTTGTGAGAGAAAGCGGAGATGGTGCTTGTTGGTTCTGAAGACAGAGGAAAAAGCCACAAGCCAAGGAAGGAGAGAAGCCTCTGAAGGCTGAAAAGTCCAGGAAAGGGACTCACCCTGGGGCTTTGGGGGTGATGAAGCTCTCCCTGCATCTTACCTTGCTCCACACCTCAGATACGCTTCAAAGCTCTGACCACCAGAAGTGTAAGGTAAGAAACTCCTATGATCTTAAACTACCAAGTTTTAAGACACTAAAATGTAGATTTAACTGAGTAATAAGGCATCATTTTAGAATAAATTAGTTTGTATTTCCATGTGAAAAACAAGGAGGTAAGTGTCCACAGAGGTACCTACAGAAAAACAACAACCGAAATTCTGTGAAGATCTGTTAAACACATTGATATCTACTTTTCTATCAGTGTTTAGAATATTTTCCCCATCTCTTCATACAGCTTGAACAAGTTTATTTCCATTAAAAATGCTTGCAGCACTCTTAATTAATTTGAGAGAATATAATTGCTGGAACAATTCAATGGAATAATTAAAGCAATTTTAATACATCAACATTTGCTATTTGGCAAAGGAATTGGAGAGAAAATAGAACAATCCATGTGAATTCTCTTTCATAAACATGGATTCCTTTCTACCTCAAGTTGCAGGAGAGATGACAGCTCTGCAGCTCTGTGTCTCCCTGAGGTGCCCCTTGCCTGCTCACTAAACATGTGCAGAGTTGTTTGGGGAAGTAAAGGAAGGGAGATAATGGATGCTCTGAAATGTTGGAAAGCTTCCCGTAAAGGCAGACAGAGCCTTTGTTGATCCATTACATTTTAGCAGTTTTTATTAAAAAGTCATGTGCCAGAAGGATAGGGGTGGCTCCCAACAAGTCTCATGCCTGTTCAGGGGGACCATCTCTTGTGCTAACCAAACGGTGGTTAGCCAGACCAGTGGTGGACCAAAGTTGAGGAAATGTGGGTCATTGCTCCTGGTTACAGGCTTTCATGTGGGGATTTACAGGATGCTGTATTAGCAGATGGAGGGGTGTGTAAGATACTTCTTAGGTTCTTGGGCAAAAAATTGGCTGAGACACCTGGAAGAGGTAGCAAGGGTATGTAATTCCTGAAGGAGGAAAAGAAATAGACTCTGGATTAATGCATGAGCCTAGTAGCAGAATTACAAGGCCCTTAAGGATAAGTGAAAGTTAGGTTTTGCATTTGAAGTTCCCGGATTGGCTTCTCCCTCCTGCACAGAAGGCATTGGTACAGTTGTCCGTGCAAAAATTCACTTGAGCCGGAATTAAACTGCTCAGTAGAAAGATTCCATGGGTTTCCCTTCAGATGTAAGTGGGGTATGGAACATACACTTTCCTAATTGATCCTGCAAACAGTGCCAGACTCAAAAGACCGTAAGTATCACTTCCTGATTGGGTCCGTATGCAGTGCTCAGGAGCTGTGGGGTCATGTTTGGTCCCGTGTTTTGCGCTTGTCCTCAGGATTTTTATGACCTCTGACACAGCCCACCAGGTGTTTGTTTGGTTGATGCCAGCCCTAACCTCCTACCTCAGTACATGTGTCAGGACCTGCTTGTGGGCTCCCAAAAGTTTATTTGAAGGATTTTCCTTCTAATAGTCTGTGACCAAAGCTTAAATATCCTTTATCCAGAATGTTTGGGGTTGAAGTGCCTTGTATTTTGGATTTTGGAATAGTTGCATCTTCCCAACAAAATGTCCTAGGCATATGACCCAAATGTAAGCATCGAATCTATTTGTTTCATGTGCATAGCCTGAAGGTACATAAATAGCCTGAAAAAATATATATATATATATTTTTGCACCTACGTTTTGAGTATCATCTGTCATACGAGATTAGGAGTACAATTTTGCACTTGTACTGTCATATCTGTCCTCAAAAGTTTGGAAATTGGAACATTTCAGTTTTTAAACTTTTAGCTTAAGAATCCCTCAATCTTTAATATAAGGCCTGAGCTTCCGAATCACATGGTACTAAGGCAGTTGTACCCTAAAGGCATCCTCCAGAGAAACATCATTACCAAGCTCCAGATAACCTTGCCTAGCTTTTTGCACACTGCATGCCAAGATACTTGTTCCCATAACCAAATAGGTGAAATGTACCCTGACAACAATAACAACACAACACATACAACTTATACTTATTTTATCAGTGATTTCATCCGTGTGTTACCATTATTGCTAGCCTCTGTTTTTATAGCAGTAAGAAACAGGTATAAAGATAAAAGAGTCTCAAGTTATGAAGAAATAAATACATCACTAAGTAAAGTAAATGTAAGTAGGATTTAATTGTCCTTAAGATTAGTGTTGCTTTTGTGTATTTATACATTTCCATGTAGGTTCTCATGATAGGACAGACATGGCTAAGATACTACTAGATTTTGGGGTGTCGGAGACTCTTTTGGGAATCTCTAGGATTTTTCTGTCCTATGCAAAGAATTGGTCAAGATAAGCACAAAAAGTAGCAAAATTTTATTAAAGGTAGGTAAAGAAACCAGCTGTGAAGAGTGGATTTGGGCCTTTTAAAAGTAAAAGATGAAGTACACCTCACAGCTTGAGGGTGGTTGACCAGGCAAAAAGGCAAGCGGATTGTGTCTTGTATTGTCCACTCCTCAGGCTGACATCAGGCCTGAGCCAGCCCATGGAGAGCGTGCTGAAGTTCCTGTGAGAAGCCTACATGCAGGTCTTTGAGGGCTGCTCTGAGCCTGCATTCTGGGTACTGGTGACACTTCCTTTCCCATCCAGTTTCAGCCATGTCCTACATTCTGGTCTCAAAGTGATGTTACTTTTAATAATGATTTCCAGATATTTTCATGACTTTATAATTTTTATAGCCTTGTCTTTTATCTTTTACTTTCTGAAGGTATTTAAATCCAGACACTTAAAGTGACCTCCAGAAAATTCACTTCAGGATTCATATGATATGTCCTCTCTACTTCCTTCCCCTGCTTCAACGTAGAAATGTTTTTATGTTTTTCACCTTAGAAATCCACAAAATCCAGTAGGTGCAGTGGCCCATACCTGTGGAACTCTGAGAGGTTGAGGCAGGAATAGCACAAGTGAAAACATCCCATGAAATTTAGCAACGTAATGAGACCTTACCTCAAAAGATGAGAGGGCTAGGGATATAACATCCTGTGAAAGTGATTACTGGCTAAGAGTTTTTCCCAATTTGTGGCTTGTCTTTTCACTCTGTTGGTGATTTCTTTTGACATGCAGAAACTTCTCAATAAGATGAGATCCCAGTTGTTGATTCTTTGAAGTATTCCCCCGTGCAGTTTGGTTTTTGTTCATGAGCTGTCGGCCTACTCCTATGTCTTTGAGATTTCCACCTACTTTTTCTTCCAGGAGACTCATTGTTTCTGTCTTAATGTTTAGATCTTTAATCCATTTTGATTTTAGTTTAGAGCATGGTGATAGAACTGGGTCTAGTTTTAGTTTTCGGCATGTGGAGAGCCAGTTTTCCAGCATCCCTTGTTAAAGAGATGATCTTTCGTCCAGTGAACATGTTTGGCCCCTTCATCAAAGATAAGATGGCTGAGTTTCTTTGTAGTTGTATCTGCATCTTCTAATCTGTTCCATTGATCTCTGGAACTGAGATGATTGTACTAATTATTTCCATCAGATTTTTGAAAACAGAAGTTAATGTGTAAAATTTTCAACCTGACTAACTCTCTATGTTGATATCTGCTATCTAAGCAACTACATCAAGGACAGCAGCGTGTAATACAAAAACCATGCTTGAACACCCATCATCTTGGTCTTCTAAATGTGTACCATTTCTAATGTTTTATCAATTATTATACTCTCATTAAAATAATATTTTTAATAATTAGATAAAAAGATAAGGTTAAAAGGCAAAGTTTCTTGGAAGCAAGTGATAATATTCAATTATTTGTCCAATCTTGTATAACTATATCTGTTAATTTGAGCAACAGATTTGACAATACAAATAGATAACATAACAACCATTGTTAATTAGCTATTCTTGTTTTGAACATCTGTAACATATGTATTGTTGTGTTATCCTGTTTCTGTCTTTGTTTCTGCTATTTGTTTTTGCTTTTGTTTTTACTCTTCAAAATTAAATTTTAAAAATATCATTGGTTTGAAAGCCCTTGGTTCAATTCCCAGTACTGCACAAAAAT
Source organism: Octodon degus (assembly GCF_000260255.1). Lineage (NCBI taxonomy): Eukaryota > Metazoa > Chordata > Mammalia > Rodentia > Octodontidae > Octodon > Octodon degus. The sequence continues at coordinate 3,744,217 of NW_004524589.1, read as the reverse complement.
GAAATCCATAAAGTCTTAGTTACCTACACTGAAAAAAAATGGCACTGTATAAGAACTCAAGTATCTTTAACAAAAATTAGCAAAAAAAATTTCAAATCAGCTTTCACAAAATTGTAGATTAAGCTCTGTAGTGGGTGATTTGCAGATAACAGCTGAAACCACTTCATCTCCAAGTTAATGGATGAAATTAGCATGTTAAAGAGTTGGAGGGCTTAATTAGAAAAGCAATCCTTAGGCAAAAAAGCCTCTCAGGAACACTAAAGCAATTTGTTGATTTTGTTTGTATCAGGTTTAGGGACAGAACCTGGAAATAAAAATTAACTCAGTCTTTGAAAACATAGAAGTCTGCCGTGAAATTATGTCATTCTCAGGCTCCCTTTGAAGGAAGTATATCCCCCTTTGAGAGTTTTTATTTTTGGAACATTCACTTTCATATTTCAACATAGTAAAATTGAAAAAAAAAACACTTTCTGCATGTTTGCAATTTTATCCATTTTTGATTGCCTTCATACTACAAAGTAACGTTTAAGTCTCTTAGTTCCACATACTTATTGTCTATCTACACATCAGCTCATTGCCATGGGTGGTGGGGTTTTGGATGGGTTTCCAGGTTCCTGTGCACCAACAGCAAAGAACTGGACCTATAATGTCATGGCAGTGAGGAAAAAGCAGCAACCTTTTATTAGGTGATGTTCCACTCTGAGTGGACTTGCACTGGTGAAAAGGACAATGGTACAAGCACTGGCAATATTGGGCCTGTTATGGTTTGTGTCTAGTTGTCCCCCCCAAAGCCTCATGTAAGTTATGGGGCAGAGGTGGCTGGAGGAGCAACAAGTGGCTTGAGGGGCGGGGCCAGAGACAAGTGAGCCATTAAACTGGCTAGCCTGTGCTTTCTCAGAGATGTGGAGAGGGTCATCCTAGACACAACAGCACCCCAGCTTCTCCTCCAGTGTCTTAAAACCTCCAGTAACTGTGAGCTAAATAAACCTTTCCTTCCCTCATTTTGAGTGTTGGGTATTTGTCCCAGCAATGAAAGAAGAGTAACTAATACAGAACCTAAGAATTTAGGTGTTGAGTCAGGCCCAGAGCACTGCCCATTGGGTCTTTGAGAACTGGGTAGGGTGCTGAGTCTCATCCTGTGCCTACTGCATGTCCTTTCTCATAATTCACTCTGTTATAATTAGATGTCTGAGATACAGTCCATGTGCAACAGAATTTAGTGAGCAGCAAGTGAAGAAATAGTGTAGGCCATATGCAAGGATCTGGCATGAGTGGTACTGGCTTGGGACTTCAGAATTTTCCAAGGGGATCCCGAGTTCTCTGGCTTTCTCATCTCTGCCTCCCTTCTGGTAATGGGCCTTTGGAATGGTCTTCAGGGTGTAGCTGAGGTTCAGGTGAACGGAAGGAAGTGCAGCCCCTTTTGTACTGTCTGCTTCAAGCTCACTATAATTATATAATATCAAGTTAATAATCAGTGTTTACATTTTTTTACTATAAATAGTGTTTGCAGTTTACTGCAATGCTATTCTATGTGTACTTGCATCTTTTGTTTTTCTCTGTAATAAGTATGTGCTGAATGCTGTAGGTAGTGAGATATAGTGTTGAGACAGAAGGAGAACTACACCCTCTAAGGACCTATATTTTATTGGGCTGGCAGTGTTACTGATCACATGCCTGGGCTGCCACATGTCAACTAACAGTTTTCAACTAATAGTTTTCAGAGTTGGTAGCAATGACTCTGGTTTATTGCATGCTGGCTCTGAAAAAGTAGAAGGGCTACAGTGGGAGACCAGTTGAGAAGAACTCGGGTGAAAGTGCCCTGACCCGTAAGCATGAAGGAGCAAGGCTGCAGCAGGGTGACATCAAGTTGCATGTTCCATGGAAAAGTCAATAGAGCTGAGATTCAGATGTTTACCCTAGCACATACCAATGGATAAGGAAAGGCAGAAGGCCCCCAAGTGTTGCTTTTATTGCTAGTACCCCATGTCTAGTGAATAAAAGTAGGATTGATATAGGAGAAAGAAGCTCCCAACCTGCTAGATGTCTGGTAAGAGTTCATGTTCTCTACAATCGAAGAATGAATTTTAGGAACAATGGAGAGAAAAGGGGAGCAGAATGGGTTGCCAAGGAATGTGCCTTTTCTAAGGACTTTTATAGAGCAAATCCATGACATGAGGTGGGTCCAAGGTGGGAAAAGTGGGAAATGCGAGGTGGGCATGATGTGGGATGAAAATATGGTCAAGCAATAAGATGATGAGTATAATGGCTCAGGTAGAACTGATTAAATCAGGTCCAGTGGGAAAACAAGTGGTATAGAAGGCGGCATGAATACACAGGAGGGGCTTTTTCTGTCGTGTGTTGGGTTAGTGGCTTCTCTTGGCTTTCTCAAGGTGACTGATACCTACTTAGGATACCAATCCCTGATGTTCTCCTAAGGTGGTATGTGGGTACATTCATTTTATCTTTTGTCCTGAGATCTGTCCCTCAGTGGAGGTGCCCATCTCTCTCACAGGAAAAGGTATCTCCTCTCCCGCCCTGGCTACCTTGGGCTGGCAGTGTTACTGATCACATGCCTGGGCTGTGATGCTGATATTTTATCTGATTGCTGATATTTTATCTAACTTAGCTGCCTGTAACAGGACAAGCCAGAAGCTGGGGCTGCTCTGCCCATGGGAGGCAGAAGCCTTGCAGCTGCCCCGTGTCTCACTAACTCTGGCTCTGTCTTTCATCCTCATTTGCCTCCAAGTCAAGGTGACAAACTAGCAGGCCAACCTAGTGGGCTAGCCTGCAGGAAGGCTGGGCCACCCTAGACACACATACACACACACACAAGCTACTTCCTAGAATCTCCAGCTCTTCTGGGCTCGGAGCACAAAGGGAAGGAGCAGAAGGGAAAGAAAGAAGCCATGCATCTGTGCATCCCATGGTACACTCTCCAGAACTTCACTGGGATTCAGGCCTGTGGGGGGTTTCCAAAAAAATGTTTGTACCAAGCAAGACCTTGTGGGTTTCAAAAATCTAAAGAAACTAGCACCTTCATTTAGAAGATTCTTCTCTAGTCAAAGGAATAAGATAGAGGAAAAGGACAAAAGGGAAGTGAGAGTGAAGGACAATTCCCAGGAAACCTCCTTACAACACCAGAAGAAAGAATTTATGAAACAGATCCACTGAAAATGATATAGGGGAATTAATCTTCTAACCTGAAAGATATCTAGGACAAGCTCGTGTTCTCTAAAACTGAAGAATGAATTTTAGGAACAATGGAGGTTAAGAGCAGAATACATTTATTAGGGAAAAGAAAGCTTCTGTCCAAGAGAGGGACAGAAGGGGACCAGGGTTGCCCAGAAGTCTGTCTCTTCCAGGGATTTTTATAGAGCTAAACCATGTGGTGAGCTGGGTCTAAGTTAGAAAACATGGGAACTTGCACATGAGTTTAGACAAAACTATGGCCAACCAATAAGGTTACAGGCAACATTGCTCAGGTAAAATTGATTAAATCCAGGACCAAATGGGGAAGTGAGTCATGTAGCAAGTAGGCCTGAGTAAAGAACAGAGGTTTTTCCTGTAGGTTACTGGTTTAGTGACTCTTCCTGGCTTCCTCAAGGTGATTGTCAATCGCAGATGCTTATCTTTAGGGAGACAGGCATGTGTTTGATGTCTTATCTTCAGGTCTGGTCCACAGCTGGAGTGTCTTTCTCTCCTACGTTGGAAGTTATCTTGCCTCCTCTACTGGCTCCACTTGAGGCCTAACCCTGCTAGACTCCCTATAATATTTCTATCTTAACCTAGCTGCCTACAACAGAACTTCTAACCTGAAAGATATCTAGGACAAGCTCGTGTTCTCTAAAACTGAAGAATGAATTTTAGG
>NW_004524589.1:3738755-3740249 GCF_000260255.1 Octodon degus | reverse complement strand
GGTGAATGAAAGCAAGAGACAGGAAAAGGAATATTGTGGAACTGTCCTGCCTCAGCCTTTCAAGTGCTGAGACTATAGGTGTGTACCACCATACTTCACTATTGTTGCAGTTTTGATTCTAAATGTCTTTCAAAGGTGGCTCTGAGTTGGGCCTGGTGCCCAGCTGAAGGTGAAATGAAGAGGTGTTGGACACATCAGAAGGCAGGACCTGACTGGAAAGATGGACCATTGGGCTGTGCCATTAAAAGCTCTCTTTTGTCCATGGCCTTTACTTCTGTCTCATTCTTTGCTTCCTGGCCAAAAACCTGACCAGAGTGCCCTGGTGGTATGATGGCGCTCTCTGACCTGTGATGCCTGTCTGCTGGGAGTTTGGCCTTGTACTCAGCTTCTTGTGTCTAACTAGCAATCTTTTAACTTTTCAGAGCATTATGAATGAATATGTGCAACATATTTTATGTAGTAGAAGTATTTTAAATAAGTATCTTGGTGGCCTCAAGAACCCTTGTAAGTGCCAGAACCACATGTACTGGTGCATGCTTGTAAGCCCAGCACTTGAGAAGCTGAGGCAGGAAGATCCATCCCCATGAGTTTGAGGCCAGCCTGGGCTGCACAGTGAGACTCTTGTCTCCAAAAAAGACCAGTTTGTATAGTGTATAGATTTTTTTGGCCCTAAAAATAAGACCTCTTTTATTCCTTCTCATCTATTTTAATATAAAATTGTATTATTAAGATGAGACTTGTATTTATTTCTTTTAATATACTTTTAAAATCGTATCTCTTAAGATTGAACACCATTAAAAATAAACATAAGAATTATATATTCACACAGAGTAGGAAAGAAGTCATCTAAGTACTCTGTAAATTATTGATTCCAGAGTAAATGTAGTAGTCTATGGGAAACATCCAGATGGAAGAAAAGATAGCTTTGTAAGCCATGTGAACTGGATTGATATTTCTGCTATTTTTATCTAAAAATTGAAAGTAGTAATTGAATTTTTAAGTGCAATACTGAAATCCTAGTAGTAAATTATATATCATTTTAGAGTTACTTAGAAGTTGTAATTTGTAATTTTTAACAATTTAAAAGCGAAGATGAGGCGGTCAAATTTTGTCATTATCAATTTATTTATAGGAGAAAAATCATTGTGCTATAGTATATAGAATATACATTTAAAACATAACGCTGTAACAATCACAGAGTAATTTTATATTATTTTCTGTTCTTTAAATCATCACACTGTGTCTTTACTTACTGAATTTTACCTCACACTTGCCAAACATGCGTTTTGTCACTGAGCCACATCTCCAGCTTAAAACTGAAGTTTTGTGTTAAGATTCCTGTAATTCTTTTCAGAATTTTGGGGTAAGAAATTACTGTTGTTTTTAATAATCCAGTAAGATATTTCCGTCAGTACAGCAAAATGAAATGGTACAGCTTAGTAATGAGTAACAATAAAAGTCATAAATGGACTTAAAATTTCCTATAAAGGTATG
>NW_004524589.1:3736029-3738655 GCF_000260255.1 Octodon degus | reverse complement strand
AGAAGGGGACCAGGGTTGCCCAGAAGTCTGTCTCTTCCAGGGATTTTTATAGAGCTAAACCATGTGGTGAGCTGGGTTACCAAGAGATTGCTGAACTGCACTGGTGCTAGAACCACATTGCTGGTGTTCTACTACTGACATTTGTGCTCATGCTTTGCAACTCTTTGATCTTAGCCTGTTACCCAACCTCTCCACAACTGTTTCTTTATCTGTAATTTGTAAGTAAAGCATACTTTTAGAGCTCCGACAAAGATATATTAGCAAAGCTTAGTCACACGAGCCTGTAATCCCAGCATAGGGAGAGTGAGGAAGGAAGATTGTTGTAAGTCCAAAGCCATCCTGGGCTACACAGTGAGTGCAAGGCCAACCTGAACCACATAGTGAGACCGTGTCAAAAAACCAAAAAGTAAGACAATATAAAGATGTAAGTGAATGTCACTATGGGCAGACATAAGATAGACTTCGAAATCTTCAAATATTCTCTTAGAATGGCCCTCTGAGAAAGTCATATTACTGATAATACTGTGTCTTTCTGCAATACTATAATTTCTTGGCTATCAAGAGATTGCTGAACTGTACTGGTGCTATCACCTGTACTTTTCCCAGTACTGTTGCTTTCACTTAGAGTCAAGACCATAACAATGCAAATAGTTTATCGCATTGCAATCTTTATTAACATCTAATACTTACAGTCCTAACACTCAAATTATACATAGCACAGCAAATGACACTTAGGTTGCAGGAAGAACATGGTAAGGAAGCTATAGGAGGTGAGAGTAAGTGCAGTCAGTTACAAATGCAGAGTACCTGCTGTTGGTCAGGTATTGAGTGAACCAAAGGCAGATGTCAGAGCAAAACATCTGGATAATGGACATATAGTGAGCAGTGTCACCCGCACGTAAAATCAAGCTGAGCAGAAATTAACAAATGGTTGGGAGTTGGGTGCCTGCCAATCTCCTGGGCATGGGCTGTGATGTGTACCAGGCACTGGGCTTTGGCAAAGTGGTCCAGGCTGCCTTGTGGTGCTCTGAGTTGTTTTCTCTTCTCATGCATCTTAAGTAAGGGCTTGCATCATTCACTGGTCTGGTGTGTTTAATAAGCTCATGTGCCTGGTGTCATGACATGGTCCATGTGTTTGTGTGTTACTGCTGTAAACCAGTAAGTTCATAGGTGGAACTTTGTATCAGCACAAATAAGTCATTTTCAGTTCATGCCTCATGGCTGTGGTGTCCAGATGGTCCTTGCTTACTTGTATGCACAAGGTGCATAGTCGTTCTACCTCAGCATTTTTACCCCAGTACCTCATGGTGAGCTGTTTCTGTGTACACATGCTGTTGCAGATGACAAGGTGCAGCTCAAAAGCTACTGCTCTGCATAGATTCTACAAAAAAAAAAAAAAGAAGAAAAGAAAACCATAAATGTGACAAGGAAGATAACGTTGGAGATTCAGATTTTAACTGGTCAGAATGAAAGTTTATGCCATTAACTTACTTGCAGTGTTCAAGTATCTTTTAAGATATTAACATGGGAGAGGGCTTGTTTTTTCTTATTATATGATTTTTAGATTTACAGTTAATGAATTTCATTCCATGTCTAATAAATCTATACAATATGATTTAAAAAAATCTCAAAAAATCTGTTTATTTGCTGGGTGTGGTGGTGCATGCCTGTAGTTCTAGCACTGAGGAGGCTGAAGCAAGAGGGCTTCTGCGAGTTTGAGACCAGCCTGGGCTACATAGTGTGACACTGTCTCAAAACAACATATAAATATATCTTTATATGGATGGAAATCTTGGCTCCCGATATCCTTATGCTTCCGTTGGAAGGCACATGTGGGGAGGGCATATGTTATTTTTAGTGGCACATTCTTTTTTCTTCTAAGAAATATGTTTGTGTTCAGAGCCTTTGTAGCCTGGTTAATCTGCACGGGTGGTGACCAGGCCTTGCCCAGCAGTGGAGGGCTATTCCCCAGTTGATGAGCAGAGGAAGCCAGAGGCAAACTTCAGCCCCTGCCCTGTATGTTGGAAGACTTTCAAGTAAAGACAATCAAACAAAATCTAAACTGCTGTTCCATACTGCTTAGTTCATCTAATACTGAGTAGCAGGTCATGGAACGATGACGGGACAGAATGTTTTCTCATCGCTGCAAACTCTGCCATTGTTTTGGCTGATCACAGGTAGTCTGCTTCTGAGACTAAACTATACTTTGAAATAGCTTTTCATCAATTTATTTCACTGTCTACAGTGTGACATGCTGGTATTAAGAGACATTAAAAAACCTATTGATACTGGAAAAAAATTCTGACATTTAAAGAATTAATTGAGCTGTTACATATCTACCCAGTGTGAGACAGTCTCTGGGAGGAGTTCCTCCAATTCCAGCAGCAGGGCTAACTACTGCATGCAAAAATGTTCACTGGACCGAGGGCTATACATGTTTGTGTTGAGACAACTGGAGAAAAAGAAAAAGCACAAAGTGTTTGCATGGAGTCTGCACTGGCTATAGGGTGGTGTCAGGATGAAGTAAAAGGGGAGAACACAGGAATAGTAAAGCAGCTGGAAAGGAGAAGGGATAGTGTTACCTGGCAGTGCCTTCTACAAGTGGCTCACTGATCAGATGGCACTC
>NW_004524589.1:3723905-3726614 GCF_000260255.1 Octodon degus | reverse complement strand
AAGTATAAAGACAGAATTTTTCATAAAGTTATAAATTAGGAAGACATAATTAATGACCATATAATTCATCATGCTGCTGCATTTTCATAAATAAAACATGCAATAAATGAGATGACTTTAGAAAGTACGGGGGGACATGAGGCTGCAGTGTCATGGGGCGTGAAAACCTCTTCTTGGTGTGGTAGCCAAGCTTTGGGATTTGTTACGTCTGTCACTTTGGAGACTTTAATTAACCTGTCCAAATATCAGTTCCTTAAAGTAGTGGCAGTGTCATTGTTTACCTCATGGGATTTTTCTGAAGCTCAGGAGTAAAATATATGAAGGATTTAACACAGACCTTTGGTATAGGATAGATGACAATGTAGTGAGAACTACAGAAACCCACATCGGAAGTTTCGTCTCCCTTTAAAGAGGTTAACTTGATATCAAGCATGTATTAAAGCCCCTTTCCTCTTCCTGTGCTTCTCCACAGGCCCTGCTAGCCCTTTGCCAGGAAAGAAAGTTCCAAGGGTGTGCTAATCATTGATGTGGCCATTAGGTGGTTTCCCAGTGCATCCTATTTAATATAGTCCTCAAAATGCTAATGAGTCCTAATCGTTAGGAGAACACCTGTCAGTCCATTAGTAGATACAAGCAGCCCTCAGAAATTAATTCCCCCTGAGATCAATTTCACTCTCTCTGCTAAGTAAAATAGTCTCATATTGAACTACTCTTGATCTCTCATTTTAACTATCTATAGAAATAGCTAACTCTAGACATATGTAATCTTCTAGGGTTTGCTAATTTAAAAAAAGAAATAGAGTATAAAGTAGGAGTTTCTACCACATTCTTCATGTATGTATCATCTAATCAAAAATTATTTTGATTCTGATGTGACAGTATTATTGGATTACTTTTGGTAGGTTTATTCTTTCTTCTCGTGTGTGTGTGTGTGTGTGTGTGTGTGTGTGTGTGTGTGTGTGTGTGTTGATGAGGCTGTTTTCTATAATAAGTCAAATGCAAGGTTTCTCCTGTATAGTAGTTTGACCTGCGTGCAGGCTACCAGTCATCTTGTAAGGCGAGTCTGATTGCCCATTCGTCCTAAACGTGGCATCTCTACATCTCAATAGAGCGTGACAATCTTCAATCACAGTCAGTTTTGGTCTGGAGTAGGTCCCTTGCTTCTCACAGGTGGGCTGGGATTATTGACCAGTAGAAAACTCATTGGTGTATCAGACCCCACTTCCTATTACTCTTAACAATAATTCTTATATTTTAACTCTATAATCTTTCTCTAAAAGAAGGTCCTATACTGGCTAGAAAGTTAAATCCAATTTTTAGAAATTTGTCATGGATTTTGTTGAGGAATATATCAAAACTGCTTTAGTAGGTGTAAAAATTTTTCTTCTGAGAGAAAATTTTCCCATGATTACTGGAGTTAATCTCTTTTCTGCCTATTAAACAGATTGTAATATGTAGGCTAGACCTTTTCTAATCTAAGCAGACTGTTAAATGTTCAATTGAAGCAGTTATCAGAACTTCCACATTTTCCCAACCATTCAGGCAAGAATATTGAAGCTGTTTTCAAGAGAATCTTCAACTTGACCTGAAGAACTTCTTAGGCTTTATGAATAGCGCTCTTTCAAAAATTGCTTGAACTAAATTGAGCATTTCTATCATCTCTAAATGTCATCCACTCCGTAGCTGCCATACAGTCTTCTGGGCTGTCTATTTCTAGATTATTGCTTTATTGCCACTCTTGGTACAAAATGCTTTTACACTTGGTCATCATCTCATTTTGGGAAAAAAGAAGAACAATGCCCACAGCACTATGTGAAGAAGGGATGTTTCAAAACAGTGAACCTGCCTTAAAGCAGCAAATTTGATTCTGAGCCAGATGAATGGGAGGAGGTAGAAGTTATTGCTCTCATCAGGTACCAGGTTCTACTGTGCAATATAAAGTTTGTAAAAATTAAAGCAGGTATTGCCATTTTAGTATGGTTTCCAGCATTTCACACTTAAAGAGTAAGCATTTGGAGCACGGATGTGTTGAGACCCAAGAAAGCAAACATTTGTTCATCAGGTGAGTTTGACTTCTGATAATCTGCAACCTGTCAGAGCATCTTGTCTGTATTTTTAATTGGACGCAACTTAACTCTGGGGAAATATATAAGTTCTCTGCCTCTTGGAGCTCTTCAGTTGGATATAAGAATCAAATTGACAAGAGATTTTACTAGAAGAAAAGCATATATACTGTATTAATTTGAGCATGTATATGTAGATCCTCACAACTGAGGACCCAAAGAAGTAGCCAAAGTACAGCATTTTGTATCTTTGTAGACAAAGCAATGACACATTTGTGGAAAAATAACAACACAAAGGAGATTGAGCCAGAGCAATGCACCATGGGATCATCATTAGGAGAGATAGGAGGCAGAGTGACACTGGAGAGTAGGGTTAGTTTAAGACATTCATGTGGAGAGACCATCACAGCAGGCTGAGTCCATGGAGCTATCTGGCTGGCCCTGCATTTGGTGCTTCTTAAGTGACTTCAGGCAAAACAATCATTTGCCAATCTCACATACTTCTGGATAGCATAAACTTAACTTCCTCAATACAAAAATTTATCAACAATTTGGGGCTAAAAAAGCCAATAGTAAGATACTAATAATTCCATGAAAATCAAGAAACAAATACAGGAAATATTGAAAAATTTTGATTCCCTAAAGA
>NW_004524589.1:3716143-3723805 GCF_000260255.1 Octodon degus | reverse complement strand
AGAGGGCTTCTGCGAGCTTGAGACCAGCCTGGGCTACATAGTGTGACACTGTCTCAAAACAACATATAAATATATCTTTATATGGATGGAAATCTTGGCTCCTGATATCCTTATGCTTCCGTTGGAAGGCACATGTGGGGAGGGCATATGTTATTTTTAGTGGCACATTCTTTTTTCTTCTAAGAAATATGTTTGTGTTCAGAGCCTTTGTAGCCTGGTTAATCTGCACGGGTGGTGACCAGGCCTTGCCCAGCAGTGGAGGGCTATTCCCCAGTTGATGAGCAGAGGAAGCCAGAGGCAAACTTCAGCCCCTGCCCTGTATGTTGGAAGACTTTCAAGTAAAGACAATCAAACAAAATCTAAACTGCTGTTCCATACTGCTTAGTTCATCTAATACTGAGTAGCAGGTCATGGAACGATGACGGGACAGAATGTTTTCTCATCGCTGCAAACTCTGCCATTGTTTTGGCTGATCACAGGTAGTCTGCTTCTGAGACTAAACTATACTTTGAAATAGCTTTTCATCAATTTATTTCACTGTCTACAGTGTGACATGCTGGTATTAAGAGACATTAAAAAACCTATTGATACTGGAAAAAAATTCTGACATTTAAAGAATTAATTGAGCTGTTACATATCTACCCAGTGTGAGACAGTCTCTGGGAGGAGTTCCTCCAATTCCAGCAGCAGGGCTAACTACTGCATGCAAAAATGTTCACTGGACCGAGGGCTATACATGTTTGTGTTGAGACAACTGGAGAAAAAGAAAAAGCACAAAGTGTTTGCATGGAGTCTGCACTGGCTATAGGGTGGTGTCAGGATGAAGTAAAAGGGGAGAACACAGGAATAGTAAAGCAGCTGGAAAGGAGAAGGGATAGTGTTACCTGGCAGTGCCTTCTACAAGTGGCTCACTGATCAGATGGCACTCGGGTGTGCGATGCTGACCTGTCCTTCTGGAGTTGGATTCCAGGGCCTTTGTATCTCAAGCAAAGAACTAAACTAAATGACAGACAGACAGACAGACAGACAGACAGAGAGAGAGAGAGAACTGTGCCAAAGTTTATTTGAGAAAGTAAAAGTGAAGGGTGAGGGGAAAGCTGGTTCTGCTTGGGGAGAGCCTAGATCTAGGATGTCTGATTGAAGACTTGCAGAAATTTTCTGGAGAAGTCCACGTGCAGGAAGCGTGTGTTCCAGGATCTTGGAACTGATCTCCTGTGTCAGTAGTTGTTTTCATGGTTGGCAGCACTATAATAAGATGGAATTATAGCTCATGACCAGAAGCCTGGAGTTGGAATCCAGGCTTGAACACAGAGTAAAGAGTGTGAGATAACTTCCATTGGTTTGGCCCATAGCTGTGGATGGATAAACTTTAACCTCCAGCCCTAGTTGAATTTAGGATGCCTCAGAAGTTTTCTCTCAGCAGTGGCATTACTGTAAAAATAAATAAAGCAAGATTTCATCCCTTTCCGATCTGGCAGTGTTGTAAAATGTACAAGCTTGGCAGAATCCCAAGGTAGAACTATGGAACTGTAGAGATTAAAGTAAGAGATTTGACAAGAGCGGTATCTACCCCATACCTTCCCCCATTTTACTGTACCTGGTGTGTTCCCGTGATGTTCCGCTGTGTTATTCCCAGTAAAGTAGATGTCTCCCCAGGAGCAGTTGAATCTGTAATTCTTGTATGCAACATTCCACAAGTGAGCCTCTCTTCCTTACTCTTCTCGCATATTTCATGCCAACATCACCCACCGATTATCTCCCATCCATTGCAGTAAGTGCAATAAAAACTGTTTTCCTTTATAAACTAACTTCACAGGAATCCAGTCAGCAGGCTCCCTCTCCATTTCTTACAGGAGCACTTGTGCTCCTGCTCATCATGTTTATCTCCTTAAAAGCTCTCTAGAGAAAAAAAAAAGACAGTATGCATTATAAATTATCATCCTGCAGAATAAAGTAGACTTTTTCCAGTCTTATTAGCATCCTTCAGTTGTAACATATTTTGAATAGCAGCTAAGAAGAACCATTTTATGAATTACATGGTATTTGACTATTTGGTATGAATGAGTTGGATTCTTGACCTTTAGCTAGTGGGAACTTTCTTATCTCCTTTTGTTTTCCCAAGACTAATCTGTGCAGTGAAGCAGCACTTTCTTTGTTTTATGGGGAAGTGATTATCTTTCTGTGGCATCTCCAATCAATTCTGTAATCTCTAGCCCTGTGGACTCTCTGTGAGCAAAGCCCCACTGTGGTCATGCTTGAACTGGGTTAGCGCAGCACATCCGGGAAGCAGCAATAACAGCGAACAATTTTAACTGATGACAAAATATTTTTACAATTGTGCAATTGTACTATTTATTTGATGTGTTTGCAATTGTTGATTAAATAGCAATGCACACAAACTGAGACTTGATAGAAATAGAGAAGTTTAATTACTGTGAATTAAGAGAACAACGAAGCACAAATAACAGATGGCCAAAGAAGAAAATGCTAATGTGAAACTATTAGGAACAGTAAGAGGAAACTGCGAAATGAAGTTGCTTTACACAGATGCAAGACAATTGCTTTCATACCTTTCATTGTTTTTTTTTTTGTTGTTGTTGTTGTTGTTTGTTTTGTTTTTAACATCCTAACATTTGTCAGGAATGTGTTTTTTGTCCTCTCCTTTGTTTTAAACTTTTTTTTTTAAAGAAACTTCCTCGTTTTCTCACATGGTTTCATTGCATTTAGAGAATGTGTCTCAATTTCAGAATATTTCATTTAAGCCTTATCACAATTAGTCTTATGGAATTTCAGGAACTTCAGGTGGTTTGGTGAGCTAGTTGATTAAAAGTATGCCTCATTTATCAGCCAGTTGTCATTTTTATGTCACAATTTGCACATGGACGTTAAACAAAAATAAAGCCTAATAACTTTGTGCTCAAGATCAGTGTGTGGCAGGTACTGGATTACAGGACACAATTTTATACTTTCTACACAACTGTTTTAGGCTTGTTGAAAGTCTTTTATGTGGTAGTATTTGCAGATTTCTTATGAGAAATACCAGATTGATTATAACTTTTTCTCTATCACCATTTTCTTCTTTTTCGTAAGAGCTTACTTTTATGGGAAATGTGACAATTAAAATGTATTGGTGAAGCTAAAATAAATGATAATTTTATTTAAAAATGAAGAGGAATAGCACAAACGACAGTTTACACCTGACCTCTGTGCAATTCTTTTTCTGAAATTTGGACTTGTAAACTCACAAGGCCTCTTCCTCTGGCATTTCACACATGGAAATAATCATCATGTTAGTTACACCCTGGTAATTTTAGCCCAACTCATTCCCACCCTGTCCTGGAGAGAAAGTAAATTTAATTTAATGTCAGAGGTCACCCTTTCTTTCATAACTGCACTTTTTTTTTATTAGCAGTCACAGAAGAGCCTTATCTGTAATGTTTCCAGGGGTCTTTAGCAACAAGACAATTTATAGCTCGCTAAGGAAATCATTCTGCTTTTGTGTACGCTTTGTTAGAGCTTCCTTCCTTCGCTTCATTTGTCTGCAAAAGACGGCGCTTCTGTGGTCTGGGTCTTATGACTGCAGTCACAATGATAGAAGATACAAACTTCAGGTTATCAAGGAGTGTCAAGAAAAGATGAACCCTCATTACTATTTTTTTTTCATGACCCTTAGATACTTTATGTAATTATAACCCAGGGTGGGGGGAGGTTGAAATTAGTTTGAAAGATGAGTTTGTCAGACACTAGCTTTTCATGTTTAACAAGCACTTCCTTTGCTCCACTATCTTTTCATTCTATAAAAGATCAGAAATTGAGGAATGAAAACCAATGGCAACAATAAACCTGTAGCCAACAAAAACATTACATGCAGAACATTTCAGCTTTATCTTGGCTTTATGGCTTAAAATGTACTCTGCATGCAACTCTTAGGCAAATTCTTATTCCAAGAGTAGAAGTGTAAACAGAAGAGCAAAATGTATGAAACAGTTTATGGCATATTGAAAATATAAGCATTCAGGACGTATGAGTCTGCTTTTTTTAAAAATTCAAACCTTTTTAACAACCTTATGAATAATATGTTGTCATATTTAAAACAAATGAGATCTAAATGAAAGATTATGGCAGCTTTGATTTATTTAAAGAAAGACTTGATCTCAAAAGGAAAGCTTTCTGTTCTATTAGAGAATAAGGAAAACTTTATGAGATGCACTAATTATGGCTTCTACTATGAATGCTATCAGCACTTTTCTGAGTAGAAAGTAAAACATGAATCTCCAGGTAATTCTGTGGTGTTGAAAGTTTTCTAGTCAATTTATCAAAGTAGCTGAATGATCAGATTTAATGCTACAGGAAACTATTGGCTTTGTGTCAATGAGATTTTTTGCAATGTATATTCTGTAGTCCGTAATGGTGCAGAAGAGGCTGCTATTCTTAAAAGGTTGGCTTGAGAGGTTGTCCCTTAACTGGCTTCTGGTGACTTGGGCTTTGTGAAACTGGCCACCATACTAGAAATTCTATGAATATCTCCTTGCCCAAGTCAGTGTGTTCACAATGTGCTTTGTCCTAAACACCTTTACTTTTGGATGTCTGAAGTTGGGTACACGCTCAGGAAACACTGCCTGCAGGACTGATTGTCAATCAAAACCCTAGGCTCCAAGGCTCAGCTGAGCTTCCTTTGTCCATCATATTTTATATTTGGTGTTCACAGCTCTGTTTCTGGGAAAATGAAACCTCCCGTGCATCTGTCCTGGAGGAAGGTGGCCAAGGGATAGTGTCTGGCTTCTTACATGTTTTTTCTCCTGTGCTTTTCTCTTTTATTGAGTTTGCTTTTTTTATTTTGCTGAAATAAATCATAGCCATGGGTATCGCTGTACACTTAGTCCTAAGAAGCTGTCTAGCAAATCACCAAACTTGGAGATGGTCTTAGGGGATCCATGGCATAGCAGGAGTCTTAGAAGCCCTTTTTTCTTTTTTTTAAATTTTTTTCTTTTTTTCCATAATTTAATTGAGAGACAAATAGCCATGAGGCAGTTTCAAATCAAATTGGTAGGACAGTTTCAATAATTAACACACTGCATACACTTTTCCTAGTGGTTATTTGCTGTACAAGATGCGGACATGATATCCTATTTACAAACACTATTAGAGCAAATCCCTCTATTCATTAAGAGAATGTAACTATATATCTGTCCTAACCATTTTGAATACACAGATACAAAATGGACATTCATCTGTATCTCCTTTTTTGTTTAGTTTCATCATTTGAATAATATAGATGTGTTAACTCAGCAAAGTATTATAAAAGAGTCCAATAGTCCATAATAGTATTGGGTCTTCTGCTTCACTGGCAATGTCAGAAATTGTTGACTTGAGTCCCCTACAGCTCAACCTAACAGCATGGCTTTACTTCTTACACTTCATTTTCATACTTTTCTGCTGGATGGTTAAGACCAAGATAAAGCAAGACCTATGCAACAAGAGTTGTAGCTTTTGGATCTGATAAGGCCAGTGAAATCCCCTCAGGATTTATCCTGAGATCCTGTATCTCAGATTGTAGATCCTTTGTCAGTCCCTTTTCTGTCAGTTCCTCTGTACTTTCTTTCATTGGCGTTCTTCCCTAGCTGCGTATCTTCTCTTCTTACTCCATTGCTTCCCACGTGAGATTTTCACTGCTAGAAAAGCCTGACTTTCTCACTGTTCCCAGCTAGAAAGAAACAGATGGCTTTAGGATATCCCCATGTTGACTATTTCTATTAGTTCCTTTAATTGGTGGCATTTATGACTCTATGTTACGCTCTGGATGTGTGTGCATAACCACTTCTCTTCTTTTCCATTTTAAGCTCTTTGAACATAGGTAGCGATTTCTACTGTGCCACTCTGGCTGCTTGCGCCCTGTGTGGCTCCTGTCTTGGACTTCAGTAAATATGCATATTCCATATTCAGTGATTTTGATGACTGATGCCATTATGCAGATGCTGCATCATGGTTACTTTCTCGTCTTTTGAACTACATTGGAACTTGCACTGAGAATATCTGAGAGGAAGTCTTAAATTACACTGCAGAGTTTGTTGAAAATTAAGTGATATAGTGTGCTGTAAATGATTAGCAAGCTCCAATAACTTTGGTTAATTGATCTGAAGTAAAATGCAGGAATCTCTATCAGCTTTCTGGATACATATAAAAAGAAGCAAAAGTTACTCCAGAGAATTGAATTATTATTTCTCAAATGCATATGTCTGTGTATGTATTCATTCTATGGCATGAACTATTTTTAAATGAAAGAGCAATTCCTATGGAAAATAAACTAATACCAGTCTTAAAATTTTTCCTGAAAATACCTTCGTAAAACTCTTTTTAAAAACATTTTTGCTTGTTTTTTTTCCTTTTTCTGTTAATATTCTTGAATTCTAACTACTATGTGTGGTCCTTTGTTTGAAAGTTAAGAATTTACTGGATAGAATTTTAAAAATAATGAAAATTTTAAAAGACACGTTTCTTATTTAAGCTTACAATTATCAGAGGATTACATAAGGAAAGAGAATTCAGAATTTTGAAGATATATCTCCATGTTAAGCTTCTTTGAGATTCTTTAATTATTTGCTTAAACACACACTGATTCTTATTTTATTTTTGGCAGTACTGAGGATTGAACTCAGGACTTTGCACTTGCCAGGCAAGCACTTATTCTACTGAGCTGTGTCCCCAGCCTTTAAACACACACTTATAACTTTAATATTACATTATGGCTTCTGAATAATCATAGCAACTGAAGTAAATATAAGTTTTTTTCTTCTCTCTCTCCTAAAAGAAAACACAGAGAGTAAGCAAAGGTCAACTAAGGTACGAGCTGAAAGACAGTAAGACCAAGGACAGAGTGCACAGCACCTAATGGGATGCTGTAGTGTGGAGAAGCAGCAGGAGATTCTAAGAAGGCCCTGAGTCTGGGCCAATTACCTGGAAGCTGTTGAAAATCAATTCATGAGAATGTTACAATCCTAGTCCCTCCTCAACCTTGAATAATCTAGCAAATGGCAAATACTCGCTCCTTTTATCTTCTTTCTGTCCCTTTCTGAGACAGACTGCAAGTTTAGTCTCCCTACAGAAAAGCTGACTCTGTCTAAGTCAATACCAGATCAATCAAGGGTGAAAGTAAATCCATCCTTTGCTACAGAAAATCAATGAATATCTTAAAATTGAAATTGTTCTCCATACCCTTGGTTTTCCAATCATTTACAGATAGCCACTCTCTCCCCAAGCAAACAAAACCCCCACGCCACTAGCAAGGGCCAGAGGACTGAGTGATTCTTTCCCACATATTCTACATGGCCTCAAAGAGCAGTTCTCTAGCTTGTGACATGGCAATCCCCCAAAAGAGTGGGCCTACTGTATGCCTATGGTTCAGACATCCCATTGTCATCTGGGTCTCTCCAAGTTTCACTGCAGAAAAGGAAGTTTGATCATCCTTTATGCTTGGTTTTCTTATAAGCAGAGAGCCAAAGATTACCACATGATTGAGGAAAGCTTTTAATCTAAAAGATGAAAATTCATGGAGACTCAAGATATTGAGATATCTAAAAGAATAGAAGTTATGGAAGAAAGTGCCAGAAGGAAAAATCCTAGAGACAATGTATTCAGAGAAATTTCTTCAAGAAGTCAAATGGA
>NW_004524589.1:3715287-3715975 GCF_000260255.1 Octodon degus | reverse complement strand
AATGGAAAGGCAGCCCCATGAGAAATACAGAAAATAGAGAACTGATAAACCCAAGAGATCCTATATACATTCAATAATAGCTTAGAATTGTTCATAAAAATTAAGAAAAAAGATGAAATATGTTATTTAGAAGATAATATTAAACATCACTTGGCAGTGTAAAGTACATAAGAATATAGCTTGCAGGACCTGACAGAAGTCTGCTCACATGAGACCCTTTATAAGTCAGAAAGAAAAAAAAAAAAAAAATATATATATATAAATATATATATATATATATCTCCATTTCATTTGCTATGTGTGGAAAAAGATAAAGGAAGGTCTTTTAGACATAAAACAATTGAGTATTTTTTTTAGGGGGTTGGGGTGAGTGTCAGTGATAGAGCATTTGTCCAGCTTGAAGGAGGTCCTAGGTTTGATCCCTATGATTTTGCTTTGGTTTTGCTTTTGTTTGAGACAGGAAACCTGAACTCACTATGTAGCCAGGGCTGGCCTGGGAACACAGAAATTCTCTTTCCTCAGCCTTTCTTTTTTTTTCTCTTTATTATAAAATTTGTCTTATTTTTTTCAAAATTTTATTGATAAACAGCAAAGAGACAGTTTCAAATCAAATCGGAAGTACAGTTTCAACAAATAACACACTGCATATATTCTTCTTACTGGTTAATTGCTGTACAAGATGCGGACT
>NW_004524589.1:3687719-3708837 GCF_000260255.1 Octodon degus | reverse complement strand
AAATTTTTACTTTTATTTCTTTCTAGTCCCTACTGGATTATAGTCTACTGATGACTTTCTCTTATTATATTTATTGAAGGAGACTCTTAATCATTAGAGCTATTTTTGTCATGCATAATTTATATTCATTATATAATTTTACTTAGTTGTTTAGTTAACAATTCTATGTAGAATGTCTTAGTTACTTTGATCATTGCTGAGACAAAATACCTGATGCCCAAGGTTATAGGAGGAAGGGTTTATTTAGCTCAATCTGTAGAGGTCTCAGTCCATAGTCTGCTGGCTCCAAAACAGGATGAGTGGCAGACAGGCATTGTAGAGAAAAAGAGTTCATGGTATCCCCAGGGTTGAAAAGCAAGCAAGGAACCTTGCCAGCATCTTCCCGGCCCCTTTAGCTTATCCAGGCTACTCAGAGTCGGTAGCACTCACAGCCTTTGATCATAGCATCACACCATGAATTAATGCAGCCTCATCCACTCTAGATCCTGCCACCTCTGCAAAAGCCTCACCTCTGACCTCATGAAGGTTTGGAAGGACATCTAGACACAAGCTGCAACAAGGGATATATCCCTATTGTACATGTTAATTTTAGAGTTTTCCTACCCATCCCTACCTACATTTCTAGCTAAGTTGAATTTTATGTATGTATGAGGATGATGATTGATTCAAACTAGTGGCCAATTCTTTCTTTTTTCTGTTAAAATACCATTTGCTTAAGTAGGCCTGTGACATACTCCTGTATGTCACTCTGGGAGGCAGAGGTGGGGGATCATCAGTATGAACCCATACTAAGTGTCTTTGGCAACTCAGAGATTTAATGAGACCTGAAAAACCTTAAACTAAATAAAAATAAAATGAGTTGAGGGTTGTGTGCAGCTTTGTCGTGAAGTACCCCTGAGCTTTACCCTTCAACACCAAAAAAAAAAAAAAAAAAAAAAAAAAAAAAAGAAAAGATTGGCTGGTATAACATAGCAAATGCAAAAAATCCTTTTACATGGTGAGGAGAGATGATCCTCAGGTCTGTACCAACAGCTGTAGCTTAAATCTATAGCTAAACCCACCTCATGATGGTATGTTTTAATGATTACCATGAACTTCTCTATGTTACTACTCTTCATAATTTATTGTGGCTTTTCTTCATATATCTTCTTATTTTCATTTTCTCTTGTTTTTATTAAAAAATATCCCTCTTTACACTTATCCTCCCAAAACTTCATTTTCTTTTTAAAAATGCATGTTTTATCACTGATAGCTACCAGTGCTTTTTGTTATATTTGAAGCTAATGATGCTGCTGACACTGGAATAATAAAAGGACACCATTTCCTTTGGAAATATTTGTTGTTTAAAAATAATTTAGGCCTCCTTTTTTCTAATGACTCAACTGGAATCACCCTCTCAAGAAGAGTGTGACCTCTGACCTTTGCAAAGCTTATTATAGGTCTGTATTGCAGAAAGCACTAATTTAATAGAATTGACTTAAATTCACTTAAAAATGTCTCCCATTGTCAGGGTAGAATATTTAATAAGTACTTCAAAGATATGCCTACATTTATACTATTGTTTTTAAAATAATCAGTTTCCAAAGTGCAACAATTTAGGCTGTTGTTTTAAACAATTGTAGAGTTTTAGAGATAAAAGTGCCTGCTCCGAATTCAGTCTCAAACTGGTAAGGACAGAATATTTTAGCTTTGATGCTAATAAAATACCATTTCATAAGTGACATACATGAATTTAAATGACATGTGTGGTAACTTAATTTTTATACTTTCTGCTTCTAAAATACTATATCACAAGTGGATAATGTGTGTCTTAGAAGAAAAAGAGAAATATATACGTTGAAACTATGAAATTGTGGAACTGAAACTGAATTTGCTTCATTTCTCTAAATAAATGTTTGAAATATTATAGTTGTTTCAATAACTAACTATACATTGTCAATATAATATACACACTTAAGGGAATTATTTTCATGGATGTTCACTTATATTCCTTCTGTTTTACTTTTAAGAATTATGTTTTTTGTTTGTTTGTTTGTTTGCAGAACCAGGGATTGAACTCCAGTCCTTGCATTTGCCAGGCAAGCACTTATTCTACTGAGCCATTTCCCCAGTCCCAAGAATTATGTTTTTTGAAACATGAAGCCCAATGAAGAATGTGTATCTTTAATTAACTTTATGATCTTAAATATTTATGGTGAAATTAGCATAAGATGAAATTATGTAGCACTGTTCCATAAGACTTTAAATCTTTTGCACCTAGAATGATTACTTTCTTTACTGCATTATTTCTGCTATTCCTCTTTGCTACTTGCTTTCTCAAATCATTGGGCATATATATCTTTCTATGATTATCATTCTGTACTTTTTGTTTTGTAATTAGAATTATATGAATATTTCTTTAGTTCATGGAAGAGAGCAATATACTCTCTCCTCTGTAATTGCTTATCACTCTATTCATGAAACCATTCTCTACTGAGTACTTCACAGGATTATTCTAGAGAAACAGACATGTTCTGAAGACTCTCTTGAATTTTGATATGTGCTAATAGGACACTGTAGGTCACTTTAGTTTGGGCCTCACGTTTTTGTTAAGCACAATACTGTAAAATTAAAGGTATGACATCTTCATATTCACTCTTTGGCATTAATAGGTAAAGCATGACCATGTGACTCTTGTAAGTCTGTAAATACTTACCATAACTCTATTTTTCATCTTTACATTGCAAGTCACTCTTAATTTTATAAAAGCTTTATATGTCAAAAGTCATGCAATATCTCAGTTAAATAATGTAGTTCAGTGATTCGTTGCACAATCAGAAAGTTATGTGATCAGCAAAATAAATGTTAGAAGGGTGAGAGGACTCTGGCAGGAACCCCTGTGTTGCACAGTATTGGCCAAGAACCAAATGTCCTGTTACTTGTTTTTGAAATGCTCAGTCTAGTTTACTCAGGCACACGTAGCCCATGATAACATGTAGCAGGGACAAGGAAGCACCTTTATAAATTGTCCCCCAAATTTGCTGTCATTGCATTATGACTTGTATAAAAATAAGAGAAAGAGATCAAATATAAATTCCTTGTGACCGGAAGTCTGTGTGAGTTGTTGACATTGATCTCCTGCATAAAAGAAAATAGGTGAAGATGAATCAGAAGGAGGAGTGAGAATGAAGCACTGTAGGTTCCCAGGGAAACGGGGGTCTCAGCAAAGCTGTGGTATAATTTCTTTGCATAAAATACCCAAAACAAAAGATTTTATGATCAAATATCGGACAATTAGAGGCTCAGACTTCAGAGTTTTAGCAGTTCCCAGTAATGATTCCTCAGGAATTGAAGCGAGTGAAGTGTTCAAATACATGATGGAATCCCACAAATAGTGTAATATTCTGTGGAACAGGGCTTGGGAATCACTGTGTTACATGCTTTAATTTTTGACATTCTGACAGTATGACTGTGAATACTGTGGTTTTAATGAAAGCCTCAAAACATGTCACTTTACATTCTGAAAGTAAAGAATAACTTCTAAGGGAGTATTGTTGTTGTCACTTTTACATGAGAAATTCATGTCTCTTTGAAGTCTCTGTACTTTATTTTCATTTTAAAGTAGAAAGGTTTTAGAAATTGTCTTAAAAAATTCTGAGACAAGTACCCTATTAAATGAGGTTGAGTGTACAATTTTCTGCAGCTCATTTACTCGCTCCTGGAGAAAGTTTTATCCTGGCAACTAGGACTCATCTGAACTCAAATTCTCTAACTACAGAAATTATTCTGTCTTTTAAAACTCATAAAAATTTTTATTTATTTGGTACAGGGTTTCACTGCACAGCTTGGACTCATGCTGATCCTCATGCCTTAGTTTCCCCAGTGCTGGGGTTACGGGTGCACACCACCACACCTGGTCTCGGTGGCCAGCATGGTGCGCCTGGGGGGTCCAGGATAGCACGTGGTACCAGGGATTGAACCCTGGCCCTTGAGCTTTCCAGGTAGGCAATTAGTCCACTGAGCCATCTCCCCAGCCCTACAGAAGTTATTACAACCAAGAAGAGTGAGGAGGTAAGAAATCTAGTCACCTTATCAATTCTGTCCACCACTACCGGATATTAAGTCCAGCTCTCCTCAAAACAGCATTAACTGATTTCAAATGCCCACAGGATGAGCCTTAAGCACGCTGCCTTGAAGACCATTTCTAATGCACATGTATCTCTAAAAGAACATGTACAGAGTTCAGTTCTGATTTGAATGCCCCAAATGTTTTCTTGACTTGTTCTACTTCAGTTTTTAATACTCCTGTCATACCTACCTAAGGTAAGAAGCATGTGTTGTTTCCTTTAAAATATTGTTAAAAATAATTATTCCTCATGTTTGAAATAAGCTTCAAAAGCCTTATCTTATAAAAAGTCATTAAAAATCTACTTCCAGTCCCTCTCCAACTATTGTTGATTTCTTGAAAGTCATGTCAGAAATTATCCAGAAAATTTACTAGTTCTTGTTACCCAGGAGACAAAGCCAGAAAGCATGCCAAAAAATTATAGCTCATAGGTTTTGTGTTACACATAGTGGCTGACATACTAGATATTTTATTATAGTTATTGTCATTAAATGATGGCTTCTTGAGTATATTTATAAACATTGAAATGTTCATAGAATGAGCTTTCCACGGGGCCGGGGAGATGGCTCAGTAGAGTAAGCATTTCCCTGGCAAGTGCAACGGTCTGAGTTCAATCCCTGGTTCTGAAAAAAAAAAAAAAAAAAGAATGAGCTTTACAATTTTAGGATTGTATGTATTTAACTTAATTCCCATTATTCATCCTATACAATAATATTCCAAAATAATTGAATTAAATATTTTACTCAAAGCTTCAGTCTTTTCAGTCTACTTTGCCTGAAATTTTTTTTCAATAAGTATTGTTTACAGATATATTGTGAAAGGAAATTTTTTCATTAGTTCTGCTTTTCTGCTTTTCTTTAGAGATAATTCCTTTTCAAGCTTATACTTTTCTGAGACTTAATCTGATCTTGTATTTTAAATAATTTCACCTCAGTTTCTGTTGTAATTCTCCAAATATCATTCTCATAGTCCTTGTGAAACCATGTATTGTGAGCCACAGCTACATTTTGAACTTCTGTTTAGATCATCTTAATGGTTAATATTTCTGTCAGAGTATCTATCTCTCTAACACCTAGTTATGAATTCATCTTTGAAAGAGAAGGTCTTTCTACCACAGTATGATTATCTATAAGAAACCTTCTACTTTGAAAAACTGGATTGATGAGCAGAGACAGGAAAACAACCAGACAAATTAAGAGCTGATTGCAATAGCCTGGGAAAGATCTGGACTTGGGCTCATTTGTTATCAATAAAATTGGGGGGAAGTGAATAGATCTTAGATAGATCTTGTGTGCTGACATCCTTTGGATTGATAGAAAGGCTAGAGCTGGTGAGAGAAAGTGGAAGCATGGTGGACTCATTTTTTAGTTTAATTAGTTACATGGATGCTAATGTCATTTGTTGAAGTGGGATGAAGGTCAGTGGAGAAATTGATTAATGTGGTAGTAAATTAAGGCATATATTTATGGGCACATTTTGGCTGAGATGCATTTGGTCATTCTACTGGACAGCAATTATGGTTCAAGAGCCTGGAAATAATAGAAATCTGGGCTACATAAAAATGAGGAGTCTACAGATCATTTTAAAAATCTACAGAATAAATCATTGTCCTATTGTTGCTGCCTAAAATTTGGATAGGTCAATAAAAAATGACAGCAAAGGAAGTGGAAAATGTGATAGTGAAGGAGAAGAAATACCATGGATTAGAGTGAACAAATAGAAAATTTAAAAGGAATGTTTTTCTTAATATGTGTTTGTAGTACATAATTATTATATTTCTTGTGGAGACTTGACACATGTTCAAAATACATCTTAACTCCTTTTCTCATCCATTTTTCCTTCACTCCCTCCAAAGCGTGCACAGTACATTGTTTCTTATAAGTATCACAACATTGGTTTTATGTTTGGCTCAGTCCATCAGAAGTTAGGACTGAAATCATGCTGACTTTCCCACAGAATTTCGATGAAAATTACTCTGATATTGTGATATTTGACTTGGATTAGGAAATATAAGAAGTTGTTTGATAAAATATCATATATGTTACCTAGTATGTATCTATTGGCACAGACCCGTCCTTTGATACTTAAATACAAATAATTAAGAATCCATGTTCTATAGTCTCTGAAAACTCAATGTATTCTTTACCATTTCAATAATTTCTCCAGAGCTTTGGGCATTTTTTTCAATTTTTAACTCCCAACCCACTCAGGACTGCACTTTGATCTGTAATGTATTTCCCTGAAGCCCAGGACATGATTTTCATCATTGTGTCTCATTTTGAAAACCATCTAAAATTGTACGTTGCCGTACTGGGTAAGTCTTCTCAAGTCTGTGCTTCTTGGATACCTGTGTGTCTTGAAACACAGTCATCCTTCAACATTCTGAGATCCTTCCTCCCTTAGCTCATGAGCTGCACTTACTCTCTTCTCTCTTGGGGGATGTAACCTCTCTAGAGACATGCATGACTCCCACTCATTTTATTGTGATCTCTGTTAAAACATCATTTCAGAAAGTCTGTTTATGACCACACTGTTTGAAATAGATTCAGGACCCTAATCCCTAGTCTCTGTCTTGATGTCCTTTTAGTTTGTTGTGTTTATCCTCATCTGGCATTTTCACTCATTTTTCTGATTCTTCTTCCCTATTTTCCCAAGTAAAGGATCAGAAAGTAAGAATTAATTTTGTTTAATTAACATTTCTAAAGAAATAGTGTGACGGGGTAACTAATGATCAACTTGTACCACTAAGGTGAACTTAGTGTTCACTAAGTAACACTAGTAGTGCTGGGCATGAGGTTCACATGAGGACTGTTGCCAATGGCATATCAGGAGAGTTAGAGAGGAGATGTGTTTTTGATTCTCCTGGAGAAGCTTGGCATACTGGTTTTCCTGATAGGAGCTAAGCTGTTATCACTGGAGGAGCTTGGGTCCTTGCTGTTGCTAAGGATGCCTGCAGTTCTTTTGCAGGGAGCGCTGGTCTTTACCCTGAGTGTTGCATCCTGGCTCCAGGGCAGATTCCTCAGCCAGCTGGCACACACCCTTCATCCTGCTGGTACAAACCTTCTAGCTTCTGGCCTTTGGGCCTCCTCAGAACAGATCCTAGACACAGACTTGTATGAGCCATTGTGTGGGGTGCTAGGCCACCAGCTGGATTTGAGGAGGACGTTGTCATGAGTTCTAGGTCTTAAGTTGAACTTTTGCAGGACATTGCCATGGGATCCAGTCCCTCAGCTGGATTTTTTTAGTCTCTAGTGCGTCAGGTATTTTGTACTTTTCTGCACTTGACTCTTGGTGAATATTGTAAAATACTCCTATAACTTATATGACCTGTATTAAATCTAATTCCTTGAAAACCATGACTACAGCATACAGTCGTACATGTCTAGTCTATAGGAGATTCTAAGTAATAGTAGTGAAATAAGAATAAATTAATACACATGTGTGAATCCCAGTTTCTTTAATATATAAAGTGAAGATATTAATTTATAAAATGAAGATTCTTAAGCCACAGAATAGTGGCAGAGTAAAGCAATAAAACAATGTTTTGCTATGTGCTTTTACAGATACAAAGTTTGGTAGACAAGTATACCTCATATCTTAATGGGATATATGAAAGAATATATTTGACCACTTACTATTAAAATTATTTGTGGGCTGGGGAGATAGATTGATGGCATAAGTACCTGCATGGCATGTCTAAGAACTGAGTTCAATTCCCCATACCACATGCTGGGCCAGCCCATTAACCCTGAGTATGCTGTGCTGACCACTGAAACCGGTGATATATATTTAATCTATAGATCAAAATGTCTGCTGGATTCACTAAAGTAGAATACATGTAGTTAGACTATGTTTTACTTACATATTTTTTTCATTTATTATAATATTGCCTTATGGATATAACAGCAAAAGATAACAGTAAAGGATATTTCTTTTCTTGGAGCATAATTTATATTCATTTTTGTTTTGTTCGTTTTGTTTTTGTACTTTGAAACAAGGTCCTTAGCTTTCCAGACTGACTTTGAAGTCACTATTGTAGGCCAGATTGTCTTCTAACTCACAAAAATTCTTCTACTTCAGCCTTCTGAGTGCTGGGATTACAGGTGTGCGCCGTCACACTTACTCAGCTTATTGCTTGGTTATTTTAATTGGGAATGTTTGAATATTTTTATACAAATAATGGACCCTATGTTATATAACTTGTTTTCCTGTTTAGAATAAAAAGAAGTAGATGCCATTTATAATAAAACTACAGTGAATTAATCATCAAGTTATTGGATCATTCATGATTACTTGTTTGGTTCTGGGGCACTAAAAGATAAGTATTGGGAAAAAATACTTTTCCTTTAAATTTGCAAATAATATTGAGTGCCCTAATTTTTTTTTCCTAAAGTAGCAACTGGGAAAGTTAGGCTTTAGCAGATATCATTCATTTTAAGTTAGAGATGTTCATGTCTGATCTTTATATCCAGAAGCATGTTTGTCAAAGAACAGAGATTATTTGTCTCTTAATAACAATAATATGACATAGCTATTGAATTCACCCACTAGAAAAAATATGTCTACTAGTGTGTAAATCAGTGCTGGTGCTAGGGAGACCCTTCCCTTCTGGTTGGTTCCTTCCAATCTCAAGTGTAAAGTTAGACCACACTTTCATTTGCCTATAAACCACACCATTAACCTTTAAACCCAGACTGGCTATTGATATTATTGCTACATTGGAGATTAAAGAGAGGTGAAACAAGTGTCTCAATTTTTTAATGCTTTCTAGAAAAGTAACTAATTATTTTTTAAAAATCTTCTTTATTTATGTATTTGTTACAGGATCTTGTTACATGGCTTAGACTCATAGTGATCCTCCTTTTTCATCTTCCTCAGTGCTGAGCTTATAGGCATGGGCCACCATCCCTGGCTTCAGTGGCCAACATGGCATGCAGTACCAGGGATCGAACCTGGGTCCTTGTGCTTGCCACGCAGGCACTTAGACTGCTGAGCTATCTCCATTGCTCGAAAAGTAACTCATTCATATGGTAGAGTTGGGGTTTCATATGTAAAGACAACACTAAAAGAATCTACATAATATACAATGCAAAATATAGAAGTGAATCTTGAAAAGATATGGAAATCAGCCTTGGAATCCTAGTCTCTGGCTATGAAACATGATATTCTTTTAAATAAATCAATTTTTCTTTAGAGTTTATTGTGGCTAAACACAGAGTAATGCTTTTAAAGTTTTCAACAATGGCTGTCAACATTGAGTTTTAAATTAGTTATCTAATTACAAAGAAATTCTGTATACTAATTGTAGCTCCATCACTAACAACTTAGCATTTGCAGATATCTGTGGTAAAACTATACTGGGTAAGTCTGATGCCTCAGTAGGCTCTTAGAATATCAAATAGTGGACATTCAGCCCTATAGACCAGAAGCTATGGGAGTGCTGGTGGCAAGTGCTTGGAGAGGTGGAATTGGGTGCCCATAAGCCGAGCTCCGTCTGGCAGTGCCAGCAGAGTATGTGGAAGCTCAGATAAG
Organism: Octodon degus; assembly: GCF_000260255.1. NCBI lineage: Eukaryota > Metazoa > Chordata > Mammalia > Rodentia > Octodontidae > Octodon > Octodon degus. The sequence continues at coordinate 3,699,200 of NW_004524589.1, read as the reverse complement.
TGAATGAATTCTGACAACGAGCAGAAATCACCTAGCTCTAGGAGCTGAAGCTTAGGTCTCTGGAGTCACATATGCTGACTTCCAGCGTTGATTTTCCTGAATTCCAACAGCATGAAAGCTGTAAAGTTGCTTAGTCTCATGGGTCTCAGTTTTCTCCTGTTGAATGTTGATAATACTGCACCTATATAGTAATAGAGGATTAGCCTTGGGAATATATACAGATAATTCAGTAAAAACTCTTATGAAAGTTATCCTATTTCTATTTGTTAAGTCACCCGGGAAATCTGGGGTTCTAACCAGTGCACTAGGTGACGTCCAAACACAGACTAGGGATCAGAGAGGGATTCAGTTAGGAAAACTTTTTCACTACTGCCGAAGATTAGCTGCCGTATCCAACTTTCTGTTCTTTGGATCACATCTCAGAATGCAGTTCCTAAAGCTAATCATTCAGGAAGGCTGAATTTTGGAAATTACGATGCTTATTTTAAGCTGGTGTTACAAGGCCCAGTGTGAAGGGGTATGAGCAGCAGAGCAGCCTTCGAGTTCAGGTTTATCAAAGAGCATTTCAAGGTGCTGCCCCATAATTTTCTTCTTTGTGCTTTTCTTTCTGTTAATTCTCAGCAGAAATCAGGGCTGATACAAAATCTGTTTAAAAGTGCTCTTCCTAGTATTTCCCCTTGTGACTTTTCCCATAGTATTGATGAAAAATACAGTTGATGGAATGATCAGATGGAGTCTGAGTTCTTAGAAGAATAATAAATATTTTCAAAGAGGAAAGAATATGTTAACAGCAATGTTCTAAACACTTAAGGAAGTGTTAGAATATAGAAATGAGGATGTAGTCAGTGCAGAGAAAAACAAGCAATCAATTCAGAATCTATGTTAATTAGTTCTGTTTTGTCAACATCTTTTTCTACCTGAACAAAACATATCTAACTATAAAAATTAAAACTTGTGTGGTGAAAATTTTACCTAGTGGAAATATGATCCATTTATCTCCCTTAGCTCCAGCACAATGACTCTCCTGCTAGCTGTCATGCATGATAAATACGGTTTAGTTAACAAATTACATCTTATATAATTGCATACTTTAAACCAAAGATCAATAATTAACTTACAAATACACACTAACAAAGATCAATGGATAATATGTGCTACTGAATTCATTTTGAGTGGATACATATACTACTTTTCCCTAACAGGTGTAATCAGATTATAAATTGTGGTATAACTTAATAAACACTTTATAGAAATTCAATGATAGATGCTCGGACAAAGAAATTAAAAGAGTAGCAAACACAACAATTTAAGGCTTCTGCGCCTGTGTGTAGGTATGGAGCAGATGTGTAGCTTTTTAATGTGCTGTGTGACTGTCCATTTAGGTCTATAGGTTTATTTTCAGGCCATTTTGTCCATAACATCAGTAACTACCATATGTCCATTTTAATATTAGCCTTCAAATAGATGAGGATTGGTTTGAATGAACTGCCACTAATGACAGCTTATCATCATGCCACAGCTGACAGCTGTCACTGAGTGTGGGGTGTAAAGGTCCCCAGAAGGACAATGCGCTGCGCACCATGTGTCTTGAGTTGAGTGGAGCTCACATACACCTCACCCTTCCTTGTGTCTACAGAGAGGGTGGATATTTAAAGGCACTTCGACAAAGAGTAGCCCCTCCAAGTCAGGCTGTGCTCTGGGAGTGGTTGTCACAAACAGCTTGTCTGACCCCCACTGTGGTTTCTTTCCCCATTTATTATTATTCTATTTGGTACATAACAGCTACGGTGATTTGTCATTGTTTATAAAACATAACTATAGCTAGAATATATAAAATGTATTAAAATAATGACTTTAAAAATTACTTTTGTCTGCCTAATATGATTGGGCTTTTCGGTCCCCACTAAGTGAGGGCATAATGTAACTAATAAAGCAAACCTGACTAGCTGTACGATGGCATATGGTGGGTCTTTGTTAGTGTTTGTTTTGAAAGAATGTTTATGCAGCAATATGAAAATAAATCTGTTCCAAAAATTGACATTGTCTTAGAAATCCAAGTTAAAATATGTTAAATCCTTATAGATATAACTTCAACGTACAAACACTGTCTTGAGGACTCTCCATAGTTTCTTGTGATTCATGTTCTGCATATGGATATACAGCCTTTTGATGATGTCTTGTGGCCTCAAATAAAATGCTTCCTTGCCTAAAGCAGCAGGAGAACCTGTGGATAGAGCGGTGGGGCTGGGGAGGCAGTGAAAGGTGATACTGATGGACTTAGCAATTCAGAAAGTGAGCTAGTCACTTAGTCAAGGATGTTTAAAACAGAACTGTTAGATTCCTGAAATCATTGACCACATCACTGCAGTGAGATACGCTGAGGGTTGCAGGTGGGGAAACACGAGCATGAGGTGGCATGTGTGAGCTCTGGGCCTGTCTCAAGGAATTCTTTCTGGTTCAAGTTCTTCTTTTCTTCACTTGCCAATTTCTCCTCACCCTTTGAGACATAGCTACGATTCTTACTGTATCCCCAGTGCCAGTGCAATTAATTTGCCTTTGCCATGGCTATGATGGTCATTTGTACAGGTATCAACCACAGCATTTACATCAGGGCTCTTCATTCTGTTGTTATGCATCCTCATCTCTTTTTCTTAAAGGCCTGCTTGCTTTACATGGTATTACATAGGAGGAGTCAGTCACTATTAACTTATGATTCTGTGAGATTTAAATCGGAGAATGTCTACGGCATACATATAAATAAATGCATTGTTATTATAGATAGTAGGGGTAGTCAGATATTTGCAGATTTGCTGAAATTTTCTAAATTTCAAGTGGATACCTCCATTTTCTAATATCCCCTTCAATCTCTTGTTTTTCAGAACACATAGTTTTGGTGATAGAGTCCTTTCACTTCTTTGATTAGGTTAATTCCAAAGCATGTTATTTTTTTGAAGCTACTATGAATGGGATTATTTTCCTGACTTCCTTCTCCGTGGGACATTTTGGTGTACAGGAACCTATTAATTTTTGTATATTGGTGTTGTGTGCTGCCACTTTCCTGTACTTGGGTATCCAGAATCAATATCATCAAGTGGCCATATTAGCAAAATGATAAATAGATTTAATGCAATTATAATAAAAATACCAGAAGTGTTTTTCACAGACCCAGAAAAATATTCTAAAATTCATATAGAGCCAGAATTCATTGAGGAGACCTACAATAGACAAAGCAATCTTCACCAGCAAGACAAAAGCAAGAAAATTATAACCCAGGACTTGTAGTTACGTGACTAAGCTACAGTAATGAAAGCAGAATACTGCTGGCACGCAACAGACACGTGGATCCCTGGAATGGAGGACTGAAGGCAGATTCAAACACCTTCAGTCTTGCAATTTTTTTTTTTTTTGACAGTGGGACCAATAAAATTTTCTGGAACTAAGAGATAAGTTTTCAAATTCTTTCTTTTTTATTTATTTATTTATTTATTTATTTATTCATTTTTGCAGAACCGGGGATTGAACTCAGGCCCTTGCGCTTGCCAGGGAAGCACTTATTCCACTGAGTCATTTCCCCAGCCCCCTGTTTCTTATTTTAAAGTGAATAGAAAAATAATAGCCATAGGAAATGATGCACAGTTTTAAAACATCCAAGATGATAGATATCCAATAGATTTTCATGCATGCGAAAGCTTTTCTGCCCCCCCTCTATTAGACAAAACCTTTGTTGTAAAGGCTAATCCATGACTGGCAAAACAATTTGCCCATTTCTAAGAATATTGGTTGCATAGGACAGCCACTCATAGGGATGGAATAAATGATGTTTCCCTAAGTTTCTAGAATATGATTTAAAAATGTAATAGATGTGTGTGTGTGTGTGTGTGTGTGTGTGTGTGTGTGTACAACTCAAAGGAAGAGAGGTACAGACTCACGTTTTCAAGAGCTCAGTCTGTGGTGAGCTGGACCAAGGCAACATCATCACATCAGCTCACAGCAGGGGGCCTGCCCCTTAGCTCAGTGGTTTAAGTGCCTGCTTAAATAAAGCAGTCAGGCTCAGGATGCTGTGGTTCGATCCCCAGACCCTCAAGCCAAACCAGACCTGCCCTGAAGCTCACAGCCGAGCGGAGCTGCTTCGTCCGTCCATGGCAGCCAGGAAGCAGGGCGGGGCAGCAGCACAGAGGAGCAGATGCGGTGCTCACCGTCCTGTCCCCCTAGACCGCTGAGGCACACGCAGAGGTGAGCTTTACCAAGCTCTCATGATGATCTAGCTGACAATATGACACAGTACAGTAAGACAGATGTCTTCTCACATGTCACTTCGAAAATATTGGCTTGGGTTTGGGAAATTCTTTTATTTATTTATATATTTTGTATTTTAGGACAGGGTATATAGGATCTACAGAGTCTCAATCTTTAGGTCGGACTCGTAGTGATGTTCCTGTTTATAGCCTCCCGAGTGCTGGGATTGTAGGCACGCACCTCCAAGCCCAGTCTCAATTGCCATCTCAGTGCACCCCGGGGGCAGGGCTGGCCCAGCGGGCCTGGGGATTGAACTCTTGGCCCCTAAGTCTGCCTAAGCAGGGGCCTTAATCTGCTGAGCTATTTGGCTGGCCCGAAATTTTATTTTTAAAGATTGAATGGATGATAAGTTTTAATTGTTAACCATACAATTTAAATTATATCTCCCTTTAATAGAATATAAACTTGTTTTGACAGAGTTTTGATGTTTGCTTACTGATGAGTCTTCAGGGCCTCTGTGCCTGTCATATGGGAATTGCCCTTTTATTAAATAACTTATGAAATAGTCTGTAAGCATGCATAACTGTGGGAGTTTATGTACTAGACACCAAAGTTGGAAAGAGCAGTAATGAAGTTTACTGTACTACTTTTTGATGTGTCTAGATATACATATGGTCTATCTTCACTCAATATCTTACCTTCCTCTTCTGAGAAGTGTCTTTGCCTCCTTCATGTAATCTCTGATTAGTGAAGCTACCTCATGGAAATACATTTCTGCAATAAAACGTAAGTGTTCTACAGCTCAATTCTGAAACTAACAATTCCTTTAATTGTTAGTCTAGAAACAATTCCTGTTTCTCTGACTAGCTGTGGTCAGACCAGAAGTTGCCTGCTTGTTCATAAGATTCATCGTTCATCTTTACAATTTTTTTGAGGGGGTGGGAAGTTGGTGTTTTATTTATTTGTTTATTTTTATTTACAATACCAGAGATTGAACTCAGGACCCTGCACTTGCCAACCAAGTGCTCATTCTACTGAGGTATCTCCCCAGCCCTGATGTTTTATTTTTGATAGCCTGCTGTCTCAGCTTTTGGAATATTCACAGGTGTCCGGAAACTAGCTCTTATCAGCCTACAAGAGCCAAATGAGTACATTTCTTCCCATGTCCTCAATCAGTAACTTCATAGCACTTAAAATGGATGTACCTAAAGACCATAATGTTAAGTAAAAGTAAATCAGACACACAATCTTTAATGTCACATGCTTTCTCTTATATGATAAACCCAAAACAAATAAATGACAGAGCAGAATAAAAGACAACAAGAAACAGGGACACAGAGCATTTGGACAAGCAAAGGGACTGAGAGAGGGCGAGGGAGGGGTGAAGGACAAAGTGAGGTGCAGTATGTTCCTGTGTAGTGGTGTGATCACTATGTGCTAGAAATGTGGATTGGTGGTTGGTGGAACATGCAAAAGAGATGTAAGAAGTGCTGGAGGGGGAGCGGTGCAAAGAGATCCATTTATGTCTGTAAGCAGGATGGTTTAGATAGCTGTATTGTCCATTTCTGCTGGTCTGTGGAAAGGAGCAGTTAATATTTAATTTTTTTTGTCTTCTTTCAATTTTTTTTCTCTTTTCTTTCTTCTTAATTTTTTTTTTCTTCTGTATTTTAGGGAAGGGTCTACAGGGTGTTCAGGGGCTCACTACTAGATCAGACTCATAGTGATCCACCTGTTTACAGTCTTCCAAGAGCTGGGATTACAGGAGTGTGCCACCATGCCCAATTGCAGTCTCAGCATGTCCTGGGGCCGGGCTGGCCTGGCAGGCCCGGGGATTGAACCCTGGCTGGATTGAACCCTGGCCCCTGAGCCTGCTTGCAGGAGCTTTAATCTACTGAGCTATTTGGCCGGCCCTTCTTAATTTCTTATAACTTTGTTATTTCTCTTTTTTTCTTTCTTCTTCCAACTTTGTGTGCATATATCTAGTAATCTGAACAATTTATTAAAGACAACACTGTAAAATACAACAAATACGTGCTAATACATACTATTTGTTTAGTGAATATCTGTATCATTTGTAATTTTTTTCTGTTTTAATACAATTTTGTACTCTCTTTAAAAAATAAAAGAATCTGCATAAAACTCTGCAAATGCCAAATCTCAAACTTTTCCAGCCCACCACTGCCTGTATCTGGGAGAATGCTGGGCTTAATCCCTGTGTCACACCAGGAGATGTGGAGAAAGTTGGACTTTAGACCTGTTTCCAGCCTTCTCTCTATGACCCCTGGGAAAAAGAAGCTTCTTGGAAGCCTATTTATAAAACATACTTCTGTAAATAATTAGAAGGGAGTAATATCTTTTCATAATGCCTGACACATATAAGACTTTGAATAGGTGTCTGGTTCTTTTTCAATGGTGTGGTAGTGCTGTAAAATCCAACGAGAAGGAAGCTCTTTATAAGGGTACAGCCAGATGTTAGCTATAACCTAAACAACCGTTCACAGGTCCAGTCGGGTGCATTTATTCTGGCTCATTTCTGAGTCTTCTGTGATCCAGAGGAGGCCCTCTATGGCACAGTGTCAACCAGCGACGCCAAGCAAGGGTAGAGACAGCACGAAGAGCATCAAATACTCTAATGTAATTATCTCAAACTGAATTTAGGCCGTGAAAGGTATAGTATCTCCAAGGTGATTATGTCCTATCTTAACTGGAGAGATAAATGATCTGAGAAAAGGTGGAACCGAAGTAGCTGCGAACATTAAGCAGCGTTGTGCAGAGGGAACGTCAATCCAAGGAAAGTGTTAGTGGCAGGGCTGGCCTCTGTGACATGGCCACTTGCATTTTCCCAAGGAGAGTAGAGAAATCAGAGACATATGCATTTAAAAATTATGTTAGTTTTTATTTGTAGAGGAAGGAGATTGCTGTTTAAATAAACTACAGGTGTTTCTAGTTTATTGATGTATGTGTAAAATACAGAAAGAAACTTCTTGTGTGGCTTTAATAAAGTTTTTATTACATATCTACAAAAGTATTAAAAATCGTTTTCATAGCAGTATAAAAGTAGATAAATCCTTAGTCTTAGACTTTCTGCTAAAAAAACCCAAATTGATTGTGTTGACACTGCAAAATGATATTTCTATCCTTGATATTAGAATGAAAAATACATATAAAGAGATGCACTTACATATATAGATATTTCATTCATTAAATGAAAATAAATGAAACACATAAGAGAAATAAGCTTCTGTGTTTCAATAGAATTTTTATCACATATCTACCAAAGCATTATGGATGATTTTCATAGAATTAACAGAAGAGTAGGTAATGTGCTTAGTTTTTTATTTCGTGCTTTTTAAAACATAAATTGATTCTGTTGAGACTGCAAAGATGATAGCTCTTTTCTTAATATTAAAATGAAAACTATATAAAGGGATATATTAACAATTTACCTCTCAGGCAGTTTTTAAAAATGGAAAGAAGGATTTTGTAATGCATAAATTAGAAGCAACAATCCAAACATGAACAGGAACATCACTGGTAGTAAATTGAGAGGACATTCCTAAGTAACACTTGTAAATATTTATGCAGAGACCAATTATTTCAATCAACTTTAGTGTCAAGAGTGCTACATACATGAAAAAGAATAATTTCTTTAGCCTAAGAATATCACATGTACAAAAAGCATACAAAATATTTATGTCTACAGCTAACATAAAAATGCAATGTGATTGGAGAATAGAAGAACAAGGAATTGTGAGAATTTAGGGAGGACAGTAATTTCCTTCTGGCCAGTGAAACCTATAGTGATGTCTCAATAGGTCTTTTGAAAATGGGGGAAATTCTGTGGGTTTATAGGAAAGGAGACTTGTTCTCCAGCACAGGAGGAAATGTGAGTGAGGTGAGAGGGGAAATTAAATACTACCATATGGCAGAAATTCATTTTGGCTGAATTTCAAGGAGGGAGAGCAACAATAAGAGTAGTGCAAGGGCCTGAGTTCAATCCCCGGTTCCACCAAAAAAAAAAAAAGAAAGAAAGAAAGAAAGAAAGAAAGAAAGAAAGAAAGAAAGAAAGAAAGAAAGAAAGAAAGAAAGAAAGAAAGTGTACTTGGGAGCAACCAGACAGTTATGGACTCCGACAGCCCTTATTGGGTGAAGCAGTCACTGAAGGATTTGTCCGCGGGTGCAACATGGCAACTCCAAGGAGGGTGGAAGAGTTTGTTCTAATGATGCACTAACGTGAGTAAGGAGTACTGGGTCGGATAATGGGAAGTACAGTGAAGGCTCTACCTGGCAAGCACTATGGGTAGAAATAACGGGCAGTAGAAGATTAAGACATACGACAAGCACTACTTGTACAGAAGAAGTAAATTAGCAACTAAGGAAGAAGACAGGAAGAAAAAAAGCATTTACTGGTGCATAGCTGAGATCAAGTGCTTGCATATTCTGGCTGCTGGGGGCATGACGCCACTAATCAGATCTCTTCATGTGTACATTCCATGGGTTGCTGTGAGATTGAATGAGATTGTATAGATAAAATGGATTTGGTAATTAAAACATTCTAAAGGAAGGAGTAAGTTATTGGCTTTGTTATGAAGCAATAGAGTAACATGGTTAGAAAACTAGTACTATTTTATATAGAAAGAAGAGAAAATATATGGAGGAATTAGTGACTTTAACTTTAGGATGATCAAGATGAAAATATTGTACCAGTGTGGATCTAAATAAGAAAAAAATAGAGTTGTTCAAAGAAGATTTGTTTTCCAATTATTGAAGTGCCACTGGGGTTGGAGAGAAGCCCAAAGGGTAGTCCTAGGAACCCAGGCAGGAGTGGCGCACCTGCCTCCACCCTCAAGTTGCATTAGAGGAGGAGAGGAGGAAGAGAGTTCTGCACAGCTAAGCATCATGCAGGAAGTCAAGAGTAACAGGCGGCGGGTGGCAGCCTCACAGGGAGTGAACCAGAGGATGGGAACACCACATGTTTCTCCTTCTTTTCCTTGGTGTCCCAGCTGAAAGCTCTCACTGGCCGAGGCAAAAGGGAGCTGAGCAGCGTGAGCACTGTTGACATCATCTATACATGTGGTCCTCCTGGACAGAGAGCTGGATGGAGAATAAACCTGGGGGAACAGGGGCGACTTGGCACACATACCAGCGCAAGATGGAATAGGCACATGGGCATAGGATTCTTTAAACAGTTTCAGAGTTCATAAGTGCTGGTGACACTAATGATTCATTACTCAGAATTTATTTATAAATTAGTGACCCCAGGCATTTTCAAAGATCACTAGAAACACCTTTGAAGGAACTTTGGATCATGTTGGAATTCTACATTTCATGAAGTTTATATAGACTCATCTTAAAGTACTTTTGGAACTGGTTTCTCATCTACTTGGCCAGAAAAGGGAACAAGTTGTGCTGGACAAATGAGAAAGAAAATAGACTCCTTGCTAAGGTGACTGTGAAAGCAGATGAAAAAAATTCTGTTCTTAATTAAAAGGTGGCCTTTTGGGACCTAAGCAAGATTTCTGTCTAAAAATCAAACAACATGATTGCCCATAATTTGGAAATCCTGGTGGTCAAATCAGGGAACTCACATGGCAGGATAACTAACATAAAAACATATTAATTCCTTCAGATTCTACTTGAGAATAATTTTGTCGCTACAAAACTACATGTCTAGGCAGACACACCTTAAAAAAAAGATTTTTCAGTGCATCACATATTGTTCACTACGTGAAAATATAAACTGAAAATTTTAATTAGAGTGTGTGAACTTAGATGATATCTAGGATTTCAAAAACTGATACAGTTGCTCAGGCAGATGTTTCCTTTATGCAATCACCTCTACTGTGGAGTTCTCCACTAAATTTCTTCAGAAATTTCTTAATATTAGTGTAGAGATAAATTGAAGCAGCAACACAGCTGGGGCCTTTGGCTTCCAGGAGTTCAGGACGCAATATTGTGCTGCTTTCAGTTTTGTCACTGTTTTCCTTATCCAACTCTTACGCCTTTGTTTATGTCGTCTCCAGTTCTATTCCATAGATTTTACTTCAAAAACAAGTACAGTGTTCAGAAAGAAGTGAAATATTTCATATAAATTTCACTGCCTACTGCTATTGGGTAATTTCAAAATAATTCGGCGTGAGAATAATACTAACATTCTGCATTAGTTATTCTGTAAGACAAGTCCAGAAACACTGATGTCAGTGAGGTACATTTTACTTTTCCTACCATGTCACATTTTTATACCTATAATTCTTCATATATTCTTGAAAGCTAAATTTAATTTTAGATGCTGTGAACTTACACTCTCTGTAGACATGGATGTCTAACTTTTATAGTATAATTCATGGCACATGGTAGACAATAAAAAATGGCATACTGTATCAAATGGTGAATGTCCACACATTTGTGAAATATAATTTATTATACAGCTCAAATAGAGTAGACATTTTGCTATAACAGAAAATAATAGAATGAACTTACTTCATTTAGAAACTCAAATCTATCAATTGTTCAAATATTTTTAAATCCAAGCTTTGTCAGTAGGCATTCAGACATAGCAATATAGAAATAAAAGTTGAGGAAGGGGGTACACTGGTATTTTCCACGACTCTCAATGAAACATACTTCTGTTATTTCTCTTACAGGATTACCTTTATGATATGTTCCTCGTGATTCTTAAGTTACTGTCTGTTCTGCACTTTCTAAATGTAGTGTATACCTAACTCTAACATACGCATTGTCCATTGATAAGGAAGAAATGCTATTTTAGACATGAATCTATATAACTAAAGACAATCCTTGAATCAATGGCTCCTGGAGTGGAATGACTTATATTCTATTATTTTTTAAAAAACAAAACAAAATAAAGTTTATATTCTCTATGTTTCCTTTTTCCCTCATTATTTTGAAATAAGGGATCTGTTTATCATCTCTTTCAAATTACTAATTTTGCATATAAATATTTTATTAGAAAGGAAATACTTCTACAATATTCCTGAAAAATTTAAAAATGCATTGTAGCAAATAATTAGCTCAATTAATTTCCCATCTTACTCTATTTCTAACTCTTGGCAACCAACATTTCATTCTTGATTCAAAACTTAAAATAATTTTTGTAACATTATTAAAAAGATATTTTTGTAAAATTGCCCAGTTGGGACTAGTTATTAAACTTCAGGAAAATCTTTGAAAGCAATAAAATAAAGCCGAAAAGATCTATTTGAAGTGAAAATTTTTCTTTTTTTT
>NW_004524589.1:3682636-3686599 GCF_000260255.1 Octodon degus | reverse complement strand
GGACAGGTTATCATGTCTGAATCTTGTGCTATGAATGACTACTACAAAGACAACAATATGCAATACATTAATTGTTGTAAGTCTCCTAGCAACCTGTTTTGAAGCTATCACATTTCAATTTTTTTCTCAATAAAAATCATTCGTGAACTCCAAAGCTACCCCAAGTGCATGAGGCTTTGGGGAGATACCTAGACACAAACCATAAGAAAGCATATGCCCTTCCTACTCTCTATGAAAAAAAATAAAATTTCACCATTTATTATATGTGTTCAAATATTGCTGACTTATTAGGTGCTTAGATATTTGAATGAAATTGTCAAGGAAATTGTCAATTAAAAGGAAAAAATAACAATATTAGGAAATAAGTGCATACTAATATTGAAATACCTAGGCCTCTTTTCATAGTAACACTGAGTGAGAAAACAAGTTTTCATTCACAGGAAGATTTTTAATGCACATCCACTGAAAAAAATAGTTATATCATGAACAGTACAAAGCTGATTTTAGTGTTGATGTAGCCAAATCTTTCAGGCTTTTCCAACCCATGCAGAAATAGATCATAGGCCCTGGTAGGAGATACAGCTCTGTGAGTTTACATAGATGACACACAATGCTTGCAATAATGACTATTTAATGATGTAGCCTTTGTGGTGCCTTTGTCAGTATTGTTGCATTGTTATAGTTAAGCTTGTTAAGAAAGCAGGTAAATTTTCTTTCTGTCAATATATTAATATCACTAGAATTGAAAAAGTTAGAGACCTAGCACTTTTTCTCAGTTATAACTGATAAAACAATAAAACACTTTAGAGATTTGTTTTCATAATATAGTGCCAAATATATTGGATTGGTAAGTTAGTGAACATTACAAAACTAATCTTTAACTTTTAAAGTTAAAATTCATAAATCCTCAGACATCATAATGCAAACACACACACACACACACACACACACACACACACACACACAAAGTACTTCATAAAGTAAACTTTGTGACTTCTTGGTAAATAAATAGAGAGTTTATTTTTTGACTAACTTACTGAAAGCTTAAGCAATCCCCCAAAGCATCAGGTAGTCATAGAGTGGACTTCTGGAGTTTGTGATTAATTCATAATCCAATGATTGGATTATGGGTGTGAGTGCCACACCTGCCCTGGGGCAGATAGCCTGATTGCAATATAAGGATGGTGGAGAGGAGGCTTGCTCTCTGCCCCTGCTGTTGCTGCTGCCACTGTTCCTGCCACTTTGTTCTTCCTGTCCTGTTATTTTCTGCTGTCACGAACTACTGTCCTCTATAATGTGCCACTCTGCTTGGAGGCAGCTGAGTGTGGACTGAAGCTTCCACAGACTGTGAGCTAAATAAATCTTTCTTTCTTTAATTTTGGATACCAGGTATTTTGTCCCAGAAATTAGAGAAAAGTAACTGAGACAGAATTGGACACCCAGAAGTGGGGTCGTTGTTGTGACTGTACCTGATTGTGTGGGAATGGCTTATGGAGAGAAATAGGAATGATTTAGGAATGTTACCCCAAGAGAAGCACTGGAAAGCTTTTGGCTGTTCTATATGGGAGATTCTGGTCAGAGCTCAGAAGACCAGAAAGCTGATGAAACTCCTGTCTGAAAAATCATGCTGGGGAGGTTTCTGCTGGGAAGAAGAACTGCATTTGTTGTTGGACTACAGATGTATGTTATGGCTTGGCAGTAAGTTTGTCTGCATTTTCTTCATGCCTAGAGACTTGGCTTGAGACTGAGGTTAAGCGCAATGGACTGGTTAATCTGGCACAAGAAATTTCGAGAGTTGAATGTTGAGGCAGTGGTATGGCTATTGTTGGGTCTTTTAGTCAGATTTATGTGGAGAATCAACAGCAAAGAGCCCAGCAGGATAATTTAAAATGTGAATTTGGCCAGAAAGGAAGCTCCAATAAAGTTGTAGACTGCAAATATAGAGCTTAGAAGATATCCATTGAGGAGCAGGAACAGAATAGAAAAGATGACCTGATGGCATATCCACCTTTTTCAGCCTCAAAACTGTAAAAGTGAAAGACTGCTTTGAAGTGAAAGCTGCAGAGCAGCATGTTCCAGAATGGTGGTGGCACCATGTAGAATCAGGTTCAGAATGCTTGGATATCCAGACACTCAACCACTATAGTCAAGAGAAAAAAAAAACCTTGCTACTCCTCCAACTGGCAGCAGCAGACACTGGTATAATCCATGTGGTGTTGGCTTTATGCCAATGCGGAATGCAACAATTCTGAACTTAAGAAAGCTTCCACCTAGACTTTGAAAGAGGGCCTGGGATGCCAGGCCGTGTGCCTTTAAGAGGGAAGTATATGAAACAGGAGAAGCTGGAAGTGAGAAGCCTAAGGTGCACTGGAGACCATAGATATTTGGAGAAACCAGGAACATGAATCATCTAAGAGAACAAGGAGTGAGCAAAGAAAGGCTTAAGAGAAAGACCATGGCAGCTACAACCCCCAGAATGCCACAGGGGCAGAGCCACGTAAGGCCTTTGGAGCTCACAACTCATCACAGGTTGCTTCAGATGTTGAACATGGAAATACAAACTTAGTGTTTGTCATTCTAGATTTTGGACTTGTTTTGGTCCCAATGTTTTGTTTTCCCTTGTTTGTACCTTTTGGAATGGTTATGTTTTTCTTGTGCCATTGAACGCTGGAAGGGTTTAACTTTTCATTTGTACAGGGGCTCACAGCTAGGAGTGCCTTAAATCTTGGAGATGTGGGACTTAGACTTTTCAGAAATGCTAACTGTTAGGACTTCTGCAACTGTTAGAGATCCACTAATTCCTTCTGTATCAAGGGAGTGCATGAGACTTTGGGGGACCAACGGTGGAACGTTAGGGTTTGTGTATACCTGTCCTCTCCAAGCCTCATGCAGTCACTATGGCGGGCTCCAAGAGTTCGTGATTAATTCATGATCCAATGATGTGATTATGTGTGTTAGTGCTACACCTGCCATGGAGCAGGTAGCCTGAGTGCAACATGAGGATGGAGAAAGGCTTGCTCTCTGCCTCTGCTGCTGCTGCTGCTCCTGCCTTTTTGTTCTTGCTGTCCTGATATTTTCTGCTGCCATAAACTGCTGTCCTCTGCCATATTCCACTCTGCCTTGTAGCCAGCTGACTGTGGACTGAAACCTCCACAAACTGTGAGCTAAATAAACCTTTCCTTCCTTAATTGTGGGCATTAGGTATTTTATCCCAGCAATTAGAGAATGGTAAACAAGACAATACATGGGATATATAATAAAGATATTTAGTATTTCTCTCTATATACCTTTTTGTGGAGGTGGTTTGTTTTGTCCTCCTGATAGCAAATTCCTGGAATCCTAGGACCTTCCACTCACTCTTAGAAAATACAACACCTTCAAAGGAGTTAAGTGAAAACCACAGATTCAATTTTGTACTTAGAATAAATAGTTGGTCCCATATTTCTTCTTCTGTGTTGCATTTTATTTTGACTCCTATTTCTTATCAGTATTTGTAGTGCTTCCAGAATTAAAGGGTAGGGAATGGGAGGGAGAGAGGATGAAGGTCATAAGAGTGGGAGAGCCCAAGTAAAGGAAAGATGAAGAGGTCAGGGACAGGAAGGAGGAGGAGGAGGAAGAGAGGGGCGAAGGGAGAAGGGAAAGAGAGTCTGAGCCCCATGATGCAGTGTCAGCTGCTTGGAGGCAGATTTCTCTCCTAGGAGGAATTTGTGGTCTCTCAGACTTCATCAGTTAGGAGACATTCCTTGGTTCCAGCTAGTCACTCATTCCCCACTGCCTTGGTACTTTCCTGCCTGTGTAATCCTGCAGAACAGAAAGTCACCACTAGCTTCTGACAGCTCAGGTGTGATCACCCTTCTAAGTGCCCATAGCAATGACGCTAGTTGACCTGACTGACTTTCTTATGTGTGGGAACAGTCCTCACAGATGGAAGACTCTTGATCTTGAAATATATATATATATATA
>NW_004524589.1:3677330-3682161 GCF_000260255.1 Octodon degus | reverse complement strand
TTATTATTATTTTTATTTTATTTTTTTGGCCAGCCCATCCCGCCCTGAGGGTGAGGCTGGCACAGCACGTGATATCCAGGATCCAACCGCGGTCCCCTGTGCCTGCCCGAGCTTGCGTAGGCAGGTTCTTTAGACCGCAAGGTGTCTCACTGACCCTTCTTATGTACTTCTAAGCCCCTTCTTAGAAACTTTGTGCCTTATTTAACTCTCTTTAAAGCCAGTTCTCTCTTGTATTCAAATGCTCTACTTAAAGACATTTGTGTCAAGTCTGACTCAAATCGACACATGTAATTTTATTTCCTAAAAACAGTGATTTTTAGGGTTGTGAAGTTCAGCTTTTGTTTTAGCTAAAATAAGCATAATTCATGGCAATTGTGCATTGCATGAAATTTCTAAAACTATATAACTTCTTATACAGATACTTGTTTACTAAAATAGCAATTAAAATATTGTGTATATTTTAATGAATTTTTTAATATTTAAAATGTTAAATTATCTGCTTAAATGATATGGAAATAATGTTATGACGCATTACTGAGCGAAAAGAATATACAAGTAACTGAGGAGCACTAGTTATGACTCCGTGAAGTTACGTTATTAATTTATTTTTGTTGCTTTCTCATTTTGCTAACATCACCTTATAAGAATATTAGAAAATTAATTAGAATCTTAAAGGTTTATTTTTCCATTCTCTCTGTTACATATTGCAAGGCAAGTGAATGCTCAAAAATGCTTTATAAGTCAGACAAATAAATATATACATTATAAAGAGAAGTTGTTTTATAATAATTATTGGTGATGTTTGCTTATTGTGCAGTATAATGAATCATTTTTTCTTACGAGCAGAATGTATATTTTTATTTTAATGGGAAAAAAACTCTGTAGAATATGTAGTGCTCTTCTAAATGAAAAGGATATGGAATTGATTCCTGAAACTTTAAAAAAAAGCTGATTAAGAGAGATAATATTTAATTACTGCTAATCATACCAATGAGCCGAATGCCATATAGGTCAATAAGAAAATGTCACTGTTTTCATATTTAAAAGAGGTTAGTTCATATTATATTTCTATTGGATAATGAAATGCTTTATGTATACATTTGAAAGACCTTTTGTTAAGTTTTAATAAAGAATTGGACATTTAAAAGGTGATATTGAACTCTTATTCCTTGAATAGTTTCATTATCCAAAGTTAATGAAAAATCTCTCTTTAGATAAAGAGTTGGGATAAATTCTCCAGTGTTTCTTAGAAAACTTATCCTATGTTCCTCAGGAAAATAGAATGTGGCCATCCATTTGATTTATCAAATTAAATAATATTATTTAAATATAAAACTGTCTCATGGCTTTCTATCTGTGAACAATGATGCCTAATATATTTTTGGTATAAAATCAAAGCATCAACAGAAACTTTGAAATGTTATATACTGAAATTCATGCATGAGGAGTACTTTCCTGGGGGTGAAACCTGAATTTTTCTATAATGGCATTGTCTGTTGTTCAAGTTTGGTGTCTTTCTAAATGTATTTTACTTTCATTTGAGTAAATATTTATGGATAATCAAAAACAAACTAATGTAACTTACTGAAAATATCAAATGGTTGATTTTAATTAGCAAATATAATGGAAAATAAATATAAATGGGAAGAATTTAAAATAAACAAGTGTATCAATAATAAAATGATATTCAAAAAAGAAAATACTGTAATAAAAAAGCTCTTGAAAATTTATTCAGAATTTTTAATGCAGAAACTATTAAAATAGAACACTTGTTTATTCATGAAGTATGATAAAAGTCTTAAAAGTAAATAGATACTTCCTTTTATTATCTCTTTGGTATGGCATAGTAAAGCTACTATTGGGTGGAAAGAAGACAATAGTGGTTGAATAAGAAATTTCTGTAAACCATTCATACAATTATGAAAACTACATGAACATGAAGATAGTACAGCATATGAACAGAAATGTCACAAGCACTGGATGCAACAGTACATCTCTTGGCCAAGCCTCATGCGCATGCATCTCCACGTGGTGTTTGCTGTAGTGTAAATAGTAGAGAGTAGGTACACAGCTAAGAGAACCTGCTGGGACCTCACTATTTGATTTTTGTCATCAGGTACTTCCTTTCAGATATCTATGGCTTTAATACAATAAAAATAAAACTTGCTGTCTTTGAGTAAAACAATAGAAGTAAAACTTTTCTGTCTGTTTCTTTCGAGTTTTTCTTTCTGTGCAGTCCTTGAACTGTCATGGGGTTTGGAGCAACTCTGTAACATCTGATTCATATTTTGTTTCTTGCATTTCACAAGTGCATTATAACTAGAACGAGAACCAGAATCTCATTAGTGAAGAGGCTATGCAGTGAAATGTCAACACAGGGCATTTGGGTTTCACTTTACTGCTTTAAGAGACAGTGCATTTTGTGACAACATGGTGTATTTGAATAATGTGACATTTGGGAAAGTTTTAAAATTGATTTTATTCAGTTGATATTAATGTTAGGTTAAGACCTGATATAATAAAGAAAATAGATATGTCAACCTCTGTTTCTTTTTTAGAGTGGAAGGTTCAGGCCAGAAGACCAGCAAAGACTAAAAGGGTCTTTATACCCAGGTTTATGCCATGAATTTTTCTCATGTGCTTTTAGAGAATACTTAATATGTTCCTTTGTACAGCATGACTGGCAGGTAGCAGTATAATACAGCTGAAGCACTTACAACTCATGGATTCAGACATTTTTATCCTAGTAAAATGAAGTAGGATTTCCTTATGCTACTACCTTACAAAAAACCATTTAAAACATGCAATCATTAAAATATTTAATATTATTATTTTAGTCAAATATTTTTCACATAGCATGTAATTTCATGTTAATGGAATAATGTAAATGTGCTGATTGAAAACTCTTGAGAAAAAAATTTGGACTAAAGAATTGAGAATTACTCTTTTGCATCCTGTATTTTCTTATTTCATCCTTCAGAGAGTACTAAGCCCTGAACTAAACTGTCCTTGTGATTTTGTGCCAGCATTCTTGTCCCTCTTACCACTTCCATACTGTACAGCTCTCAGTGAGGACCCAGTATTTTGTACAACATCATAAAGCCATAACACCTTGGCTTGAGTTACTGAAGAAAACACATACTTATTTTACCTTAGGGAGGAATTCAAGGTTCCTCTTAATTGTGCAGGAAAATAGGTAGGAACAACACTGTGTAAAACAAAAGGAAAGAAGATGGACTGATAATATGTGAATCATGCAAAGTTAAAGTTACCACGTGGATATAGTTGAAATACTCACATACTTACACAGAAGTGCAGGCTGCCTGCAGTGCAGCAGAGGCCCCCTCAAGTTCCCGACAGATGTCAGTTATATGGCTTGCTCTCTGCAGGCTTGCCTCCCTCTCTGCTGAGAATGTCAGCATCCACATACTAGGACTCATGTTTTCTTCCCTTACTCCTCGCCAATGTGATATTTCCTTATATTATTTTTTCCTTTTGTATTTTCCATGAGAAGAAAGATTCTGCATTCCAAGGATAATAGTCCCTTCTTAGATCATTTATGTTTCTGTTTCCTGTCTTCCATGAAGTATAGATGATGTGGATGGAGGGGTTTTAGGAAATTCTTTGAGTCTGGGCTATGTTCTACTAGAGATGTTATTTATTCTGTCCACTTATAAATGAGGACCAATCATTAATCCATTATGTGTAATTTTTAACTTGTATGTTGAGGATCCTTTGTGGTACAGAGTCATCTGAAAAATGCTTTCTCCTTATATTTTTAGCCAGGTCATTTATAAAACTGTTAAAGGGACAGCTAAAGGTAAATTAAAAGGTTAGTAACTGAATTTCTCTCTGGAAATTAAAAATAATCCATTCATTAGTTTGTGGGACCAATTACAGAATTTACTGTGATAATTGCCCAGACTGTTAACTATAATAATACTGTAATGCAGTAATGTTTTCACAATAATGAAAACAGTGCATTTTAAATGCTTTCACTATGGGAAAATTATGAAAGGTAAAGGATGTATCAATTAGCCTGATTTAATCATTCCACATTGTAGACATATATTGAAACATTACATTGTATAAAATTATATATACAATTTTTGTCTTCTAAAATTAAAAAAATAAAATTTATTTAACTCATGGCAAAAATAAATTGATATAATTTTTTAAATGACTTTTCGCTGTGCTCACACGCACACACACACAGATCTATTTTTCTGGGGACTGGGGAGATGGCTCGGTGGAATAAGCACTTCCCTGACAAGCGCAAGGGCCTGAGTTCAATCCCCGGTTCTGAAAGAAAAAAAAAAAGATCTATCTTTTTCTATCATATTTAATAATAGTAGAATATCATATTAAAATGTTCCCTAAAATTATCATGGAAACATATATTGCATATGAATTCTCTTAGTATGATAGTATTACTTTTAATCATTAAACCATCTCTGTAGATAATAAAGGTTCATAAATATGCACACCAATATTCAAACAGGGAGCAAAATAAAATGAAATAAGTTGTCTCCAGAGACATGGGTATAGTATTTTACAATATTATTTCTTAAGCACTGTTGAGTGTGGCTCATTATTATAGCACTTGCCTTTGAAGAGATGAACCAGGACAACAAAATTTATTTAAAAATTAGAAAAATGTGGAGATGAGCCCAGCATTTGACATTTCACTTTGTATCTGTTTTCTCTTATAAAAATGAAGAATACCACAGAATCTCTGGATGCTGTTTTGTTTCACTCAGCTCCATCTTACTTTTTAGGGGATGTTCCCTTCATGGCTGAATACACTGTGTATGATTTATAGCTTCCTTGG
>NW_004524589.1:3666068-3677230 GCF_000260255.1 Octodon degus | reverse complement strand
CCAAGGGATTTAAACTGGATAAGAGTATATTATATGAATATTCAATAAGAAAAAGTCTACACCATTGAACATTAACCTACATACATCTAAATATCTGATGCATAAAAAAGAAATGGAGAAAATTAGGCAATGCTTTAAATTCAACGATACTGAAAATTTGGCTTAACTGCCAGGAAAGTTTAATTTGCCATGATTTTATTGTTTGCCTACTTTGTTCTTCAAGTAATCAGTGAAGGGTCTGGTGAGATTGGAGTAGAGTACAAAGAAATATTCTGACTGTATTAATGCTGTCTTAGGTTTTATCTCACACAGCAGTCTCTCTACACATAATCTGTAGAAATGTGTTGCTCAAACTACTCCATTTGATGTATCTTTAAATTGTATAGAGAGAGAATTCTCATTTTCATGTTGAGGCATAGATCAGTGACAGAGAACTGGAACACCGTGGCCAAGGCCCTGGGTTTGATTTCCTGGCACTACAGAGAAGAAAACAATCTTATTTCCAGAAAGTGTTTCTCTTTCTCTGTGGTTGGAAACCAATTTGTCATCTATATATTTTATTTGTGGTTCCTGTGAACATAAAGTTCAGTGATCCTTTACACATTTTGTAATCTCTTAATATTGACCTGATATTTTTATGTATGACAGATTGTTCTTTATTGGTTACTGAATTATCTATTGTATTTTCCTTTCTTATTTATTACTATTAATTAATTTCAAAATATTTGCATATGCTCTGATAACACATTTCTATCAAAAAAAAAAAACAAACCCAGCAAAAATCAAAAGCAGGATCATAAAGACAAAACTTTTTGGAGAAAAAACTATTGCGATTATTTTTTGAAATATTTATTCTGTATAAGTTATTTGCCACTTATTTGAATTTATATTTTTTATCAATCGCATAATAATTTGTTAGAAACTCTTAAGGTAACACTTGTCTCACTAGCCACTGCTGGTTTTTACATTGTCTATAGAGTAAGCAACAACAATAATGAAAGGCATTTCATACATGGACTATTTTAGAATGTTTAATGTGGTTCCGGAGAAATATCCCTCTAATAATGAATAGTAATGCTAGGAAAATTTCCTTAGCATATTTGTTTATTCAATGAATTTTTTCATTTAGTCAAGGCTTTCAGTAATAGTCATATGTTGATAAGCAGCTTTATGAGCCATATGGACTCTTTCTTTTATTTTATTATTATTATTACTTTATTACTTTATTTATTTACTATTTTTGATACTGGGGATCAAACTCACAAATTTGTACTTTCCAGGTAGCTGCTTAGGCCACTGAGTTATTTCTCCAGCCTGGACTGTGCTTTTCATTTTTAAATTTTTTTATTTTTAAATTTTTCTTTAAAAAACCAATTACTGGGGCCAGCAAGATAACTCAACACTCTAAAGCACCTGCATAGGCAAGCTTAGGCAAAGATCAGGGATTGCGGTTTGATCTTGGGTACCACATGCCACGCCAGTCCTGCTGGCAGGGCAGGCTGAACCGGCCACAAAATAAAACAAAAAAATTCTTTCATTTATTTGGTATAGGGCCTCACTACACAGCTCAGACACATAGTGATACTTCTGTCTCAGCTTCCCCAGTGCTGGGATTACCAGCGTGCACCACCATGCCCAGTGTTGGTGGCCAGGCTTGCATGGCATGCAGTCCCAGGGACCAAACCCAGGTCCTTGAGTTTGCCAGGCAGGTGCTTAGACTGCCACGCTATGTCTCCAAGCCTGGACTGTGCTTTTCAAAATGTCTTTTTAGCATAGGTAAGTTGTACTATTTTATGAAGCAATGCTGCAGTCACTTTATAAGAAGCTGCCATCAATTCACACAATTTCCTTCAGCTGGAAATTTGCATTTTAATATTGCTATAAATAATTATCTAAGTGTGGACAATTAGAATTTTTTTTTTCATTGATGCATTTGGTACAGGGTCTCACTACACAGCTCAGACTCAGAGTTATCCTCCTGTTTTCAACCTCCTCAGTACTGGGGTTACAGGCTTGTGCCACCACGTGTGGACTTGCTCACCAGCTCGGCACACCCAGAGGATGAGGGGTGGGGCCCGCGCAGCATGGGGCACCGGGGTATCCAACCCTGATATCTGTGCTTCCCAAAGCAGGCCCTGTAGTCCACTGAGCTATCTCACCAGCCCTCCTTAGAATTATTAAGTAACTACTTCCTCACTAAATTTGAAAGTCATAATTTCAACTTTGAGATCCTATTTCATCACATGAAAAGCTATCAAAAATTGCTCATTTTAAGTTTTATATATGGCTTAGAGTTTTACAAAAATAACTATTAGTAATGATCCTAAAGAAGAAGTAAATCTGACATGTATATCCTCTATGTAGAAATATATTTAAGATATTTTCTATAAGTTTTTAAAATGCTGGATGTCTCATAATCTGTGCTTTCAAAGAACACAAAAATTTAACTTCAAGATAAACTTCAGACACTTAACCTCTTTAAATGTAACTAGCAGCTAGGTAATTGGGACAGCTCTGCTGGTACAGAAGGGTCTGGCCCATGGCGCAGGTCTCAGAAGCAGCCAGTGGATTCTGAGGGCTGCATTGGGACAGCATAGCATTTTTTCAGTTCTCATGAGGCACATCTGAAAATTCATTATGGTATCATTATCTTATTGATAATTACAATTGAGATTAATTTTCTAAATAGTTTACCTTTTAAACAATTGTGTCTATCTCTCCCATTATTAATCACATTTATGAAATAAATGTCTTTATTTTCCAATTGATTTATCTAGGTATCGTTGTCAAAAATCGTCTGGTCATGAACAAATGGTGTCTACTTCATTGACCTGAATATCTTTTGACAGTTGGCATAGTCTGTGCTGCTATAGTTTTGAAGAACTCCTGAATTTGGGAAATAGGAATGTCTGAGTCAAACAAGCTTCTTCAAAATTTTCTGTTTTCCAAGATTCTCTAAGATGATCAGAGCCTTTGCATTTCCACATACATTCTGGATTTATCTCGAATTATATGAAGAGAAATGTTGCTAGAATGTAAAATTAGATGCATTAGTGCTATAGACAAATCTCACAAGAATGAATGTTTTTTACAACAGCAACTCTTGCATTCTCTGATTAAGTCTACATCCCCCTTCAGCAATTATTTGCAGTTCTCAAAATGCTAACATTTCTAGGCCTTTCATTGGTGATTTTACTGCATAAAATGACTTCCACGTGTAGAAATGAAATGCTGCACACTGTTTCCAAGTGCAAAAGAGTTCTGACTTGCCTTATGGAGAAACATGAGGAGTGTGGAAGGTCAAATTCATGGTTGTCCTAGAGTCCTTAGTTCTTAGCCATGAACTCAATGTTAATGAATGAACAACATATAAAAACAAGCCCTATTCACAGACACACACATAAAGCAGAGTCTGTATTGATCAGTTGATGAAAATGCGACCAGAAACCCACAGGAAATTTGCTATGTCATCTCTCTAGGACCAGTGGTTCAGGATATATTAATTCAGTGGTTTTTTTGTTCTTTTACAGACAATAACTACATGACTAAGAAAAAAGAACTACATTTGATTACATGCAAAATTATTTTACATGTATTCAAATTGCAGCAGATATTTAGCATGGATGAATCAAGAGCCTGTGTTTGTTTTGGTGACTAAAGTTTCAATAGAGATAAAGCATACTGCTAACTATTGTCTCAATTATTTTAGACATGACCTAGAATGATTATTAATCTAAAAACAAGTGAAGCAATAATGCCTTGTATGTTCTCATGTGATAATAGCAAAATAATAAATTAAATACAAGCAAATAATCTTTAGACAAGGCAAAGGAAAACAGTGCACATATAAGAAAATCCAGGTGATGACATTGCACCCTGTAATGTTGGGGATAATTAGTATGGAATTGGGTTGCACAGGACACTTCATTATAATAGTGATTGTTTGCTATAGTCTGACTATCTCTATTTTAAGAACATCATCATAATTAAGACAGTAAAAACTTACCTCCATATTTTCAAACTACTTTTTACAGGTGATATTTTTTTGGAAATAGTTTGAAAAAAACCCTTGTGCTTAAAAAAGAGCTCATAAATTCTGTATTCAGCTACAATTTAATGTGAATATGATCATGTAACCATTAAATATTTATTAAGCTTTAGCTCTATTTCAAAATTAAAGATATAATTTTATGATTTTCACTGGGGAAAAATAAATAATAGCTGCATTGACTTGCTAAAATGGAATTACACTCAAGTTTCATGGTCAGCTTTATGAAATACAGGGAAAAGAAGCTTGTGATGAAAGACTAACTTTCTTACAAATAGATTTTTAAGCAATTAATTCAAGAAAATATTTTATTACATATTTTGTTATAACTGGATAATAAATGATTGCCCTTATTGTGAAGTATAATTACAGTAAGTTGTTATCAACTTTCAGAGCTTGGGAAAGAAAGCAGAAAACTCCTCCTGCATTCAAATGATCTAGTTTACTTTGTTCTTTGCAGAGTAGCTGATGTGCCCCTTTCATTGGTTTGCATGTTAGTTTTTCCTGGAATCACTGAGAAATGATTTGAATTTGCTCTTTTCTGTTAATATGTATATTGACTTTGTATGCTTTATAGCAATGGGGAAGAATTTCTTGCTATTTAGGAAAATGCCATGTTGAAGCTTCAAATTCTGTCAAATTTAGAATTAATAATGTTATCCTTAAGATGAGATCCGGATTGTTTTACACTTTATTTTCCTTCGTACTGGGGATTAAGCAGAAATGATGAGCTACATCCCCAGACCTTCTGGTTTGATTTTGTTGTCTTGAGGTAGAATGTCACTGAGTGGTCCAGCCTGGTCTTGAGCTTGGTGCACTCTTTAGCTTCCCAAATAGTTGGAATTGCAGGCGTCGCACCACCCTTGCATTAAGTCTAAAGTTTTAGCAAGATGTTTTGAGGCTTTTTATGTTCAAGATCCTTCTCAATACTCTGAGTTCGTTCTCTCTCTCTCTCTCTCTCTCTCTCTCTCTCTCTCTCTCATATTCTCTTCAACCCAGGATCTTCCCAGTACATTTGCATTTTGAGAGGATTGCATCATTGCTAAATTTTCCATGCTTAGTTTGAATTTTTAATCCCACTGGCTCAAAATGCCTGCATAGTAAGATTATAGGCAAGCACCACCACACATGGCTTTTGCTTCTCTGAGTTTTACACCCATCTCCAGTATATCCCAAGTCTCAGGCAAATATAACACTTTTTATATTGCATGCCTGCCTTCCTGCCTTCCTTGCTTCCTTCTGCCTGCCTGCCTGCCTGCCTGCCTGCCTGCCTGCCTGCCTGCCTTCCTTCCTTCCTTCCTTCCTTCCTTCCTTCCTTCCTTCCCTTCCTTCCTTCCTTCCTTCCTTCCTTCCTTCTTTCTCTCTTTCTCCCTCCATCCTCTCTCCCTCCCTCCTTCCCTTCCCTTTCCCCTTCCTTCCTTCCTTCCTTCCTTCCTTCCTTCCTTCCTTCCTTCCTTATGAATATGTCTTATATATTTAAAATAAGAAAAAGTTTAAGGAACATTATACTCCAGTGGCTTTGTCAATATTAAGCTATGAATAAAAATTAGTCATGTACTCTGAAGTTCTCAATGACCTTAAAACATGAAAAATCGAAGTATCTTCTCTAATTTCAGAATAACTAATAGAGAACAGCACAATTGACAAATTATAAGAGGCAGAAAGGTAATTTCAATACAAACTTGGTCAATATTGGGGTTCAGGTACCATGATAGTGGGAAAAGCAACCAAAGGAAGACAATACAAGTGAGGGACATCAAAAAATTTGGAATAAAACCAAAAATTTTGATTGTATAAATCAGTATGATTGGATTCAATGAGCCCACTAAAATAGATTGAATGAAATTAGCTCTATGATATTAATAGGCATAAAGTGCACACAGGCGAGGACTAGCTGTGAAATACTGTGAACATGGAATCCTGTACACTTGATAGGTATTACCTTTAAACCAATATTAAGTGTAAAAGCAACATAACTTTTGTAGTAATAATGTAATCTCTGAAAAAAATATTTAGCAGGCAGAAATTATAATTAATAAAATATTATCAATATATAAACATAAAATATGAATAGTTGTTAAGCATAACATAAAAAGAATTTGAACCAGAAAAACAATGTAGAATTATGAAAAATATGTTCAATGTTTAAAATAAATAATATTACACATTATCTTTTTCTATTTTTAACAGAGTCTTAGTATGGAGGTAAAGCTGATCCTGCAGTCATTGTGTGGCTTAAGCTGGCCTCGAACTCACAGGGATCCCCCGGCTCAGCTCAGAAGTGCCGGGATCACACCACCACGCCTGCGCCCACCATGTCTCACACATCACATTGCCTTTAATCCCCCTGAAAATAATCGTCTTTGCTTCAAACAGACATAGTCCATCCTTCTTGCCACTTTCTTAAGCAGTTCACTGTATTTTTCAGTCATAACTTTATTAGATTTTAGGAGACCAAAAAATACAAATACTGTACTAATTATACAGTGACCTGAGTAGAATAACACGGGCAGAGAAAACAGTAACAATTGGTGAATATTTTTAATGGCTTGAGACAAGCTGTTTTCCCTAGTACTGGCGTGATGGGGATTGTGATGCTCTGTCTTACCGAGGGGTCTTTGTGCCCATGAAATGCAGTGTGTGGATTCTGCTAACTGGGAGTACAGTGCTGCTCCAATGTCAGTCAGGTCTGATTTGTTGCCTGCGCTGTTCTCTGCATCCTTTACTGTTTTCCCATCTTCGCGTTCTATCAGGTAGTGTTAAAGTTTCAAGTTTAATTGTGAATTTATTTCTCCTTTGTTTTATTATTTTTTACCAAACATATTTTGACACTGTGGTGTAGGGTACATAAATAGTGATGTCTCCTTGGAGACTTGGTCCTTTTGATAGTTTATAATAACCCTCCACACCTCAGATCATTTCTCTAGTTCTCAAGATTGGATGATCTTTGTATAGTGATTCACCCCCTCTTTAGTTACTGTTAGTTTAGTATATTATTACCTTTAATTTTTTTTTTTAAATGTATTTGGTACAGGGTCTCACTGTGCAGCTCGGACTCATGGTGATCCTCTTGTTGTCAGACCCCAGTGCTGGGATTACAGGCGTGCACCACCACGCCTGGTCTCAGCCCCTGGCTCAGCATACCCGGGCACGGCATGTGGTACCTTGTAGTGAACCCTGGTGCCTGTGCTTTCTAAGCAGGCACTTAGTCTGCGGAGTTGTCTTGCCTGGCGCTATGGCTTTTAACTTTTTAATCAGTCTGCATCATTCTGTTTCAAGGGAATTTGTATGCAACAGATTTGGAGCTTATATTTTTGTCTGCTCAAGACAATATCTTTTAACTGACTTTTTTTTTATAAGTCAATACTGATACAGTTAGAATTAAGTTTATGACTTTAATTGTTCTCCTTTTGTTTCTTTTGCATTATTTGAATATTTTAGAATTAGCCTTAATTTTTTCTATATAGGTATGAGTACTTTGTAAAAAAATCTGGAGATTATAACTTTAAACAGATTTGCAGTTTACTTAGAGTGAATCTCTTCTGTACTGCACATGAGAGGTGGTCACAGGATGATGACGTTTACCTACATTCTCTCTCTGATGTAGTCATGCTGCCTGTTACATCTACTTACAGCGAAAAAAATCTCATCAGTTTTGTGATTTTACTTTTGAACTAATACATATTTAAGAAATTTAGAAAGCAAACAGTTTACAAATAAACTTTTCCCTTTTGCTCCTCTTTTGTTATTCCCACTTCCTTTTGTTTTGTTTTCTTTCTTTCTTTCCTTTTAAGTTCCAGGTATCCAACTCAGGGGAGTCTGTGTACTAAACTACATACCCATTTATTTTATTCTTTACTTCGAGACATTGACTTGCTAAGTTGTTGAGGTAGGACTCAGATTTGCAATCTTTCTGTCTCAGCCTCCAAAGTAGCTGAAATTGCAGGCCCACACCCCACACCCTGGCTGTTTTTGTTTTTTCTTTGTTTCTCTTTATTCTTTCCTGATGCTCCATATATTCCTCAGTTACTATTTTCTGTCCAACAAGTAAATTTCTTCATCATTTCTTTTAAAGTAGGTGTAATGACAAAGTCCCTTATTATCTACTAGCTGAAGTCATCTTTAATTTACCTTTATTTCCTCCAACTAGATTTATAAGTTCCTTGTTTTGCGCACTTCAAAAATGTTCTTTCTCTGATATCCTTGGTTTCTTATTAAAAATTTATAATTACTAATACTTCTGTCTCATATGTGTATCTTTCTTTTTCTCAAGCTTCTTTCAAACTTATTTTTCAGATTTGGTTTTCAGAACTTCATTTCTAATGCATCTGGATATGGTTATGTTTATGCTGATTAGCTTTCAGTTATTTTCTTTGACCTTCTAAGTTATATTGTACTGAACTTGAGAAAATTCCATCTATTATTTCTTCAAGTTTTGGCAAACTATATCTCATGAGCTGGCTTATGCCTTTTGTTACTATAAAAAGACTTACTGTAGCTTATCTACACATACATATATGTTGTTAGGTTGCTAAGATAATACCAGTTGAGATGAGTAGTTGCAACAAAAAGTATATTAAAGTATTTATTTCTGATCTTATAAAAATGAAGACCTATGTCTAGATTATAATTCTTTTAGCAGCATATAAGATGTTCATCATATCTTGATTCTTAATACCATTTTGAGATTTGCTTCAAAAGTATATTTAAGTCTAGTACTTTATTTTTTTTTCTAGTAGTTCTTCAGAGTATGTTGATTATTCAGTGTTTTGCATTTTTATCTTATAGCTTTTGTTTATTTAGTCACTTGAGAAATAAACTTTTGTCCTTCAAAACACAGTAAAGAAGTTAACTTTCAGACATTTTCTGAACACTGTAAGTAATTATTATTTTCTTTATCTGTGTCATATATTAGCCCTCTATTGTTATACAGAGTGAGCCGTAAATAGCTATCAGTGCTGTGCAGATTCAACTAACCACGAACTGAAAATTTGAGGAAAATCCATGTTTGAATTGAACATGTACATATATTTCTGTCATTATGATACATACAGAATAACATCTATTGCTATAATATTTGCATTATATTAGATACTAAAAGAACCTAGATTATTTAAGGTATACTGGATACTTTGTGTAAGTTATACGTAGGTGTTATACCTTTATGCGTAAGCAATTAGCTCAGCTATGGATTGTGCTATTCGTGGCAGTCCTGGGCCAGTCACCCAAGAGTACCTGGGGATGGCTGTATATTACACTCGATTGTATTTCCTGCATTTCAGTATTTTTTGAAAGTTTTTTAAACTAAAAGTAAGTGAAAGTTCCCCAAAATATTGCCATTTTATTTTTCTATGAAACACAAGTTGGCATTCGCATGCTAGCTCTTCAAACACACCCCATCCTTCCTCTGAGAGAATACCACCACTGTTCATTTAGTATCCATCTCTTTCTGTGCTGCTTTATCCTCATGGAAAATATAAAGGGATGGAGATATAAAATAATAGAATGCAGTTTTTGTAGAAGATTTTTGTGAATGATTTTAATGAACTACTAGTGTTAGTGTGTACAGATTTACTTCTCTCTTTTTTTTGTGTGTGTATGTGTTTTAGGGAAGGGTCGACAGGGTGTTCAGGGTCTCACTGCCAGATCGGACTCATAGTGATCCACTTGTTTACAGCCTCCCAAAAGCTGAGATTAGAGGCTAGCATCACCACATCCAATCTGAATTGCTGTCTCAGCGCGCCTCAGGGGCGGGGCCGGCAAGGCCGGCCCTTCATTTTGTAAAATAAGTACATTGCTTAGTTGTCCTCAGCAGAGACACAATAGCCTACACCTTCAAACTGAAAGTAAAAAAGATAACTTGGCCCCTGATGATAAGTGATTCAGGCCACGCTCAACTGGCAACAAAGCAGGAACACCTGTGGCATTGTGTGCAGGGAAGCGCTTAGCTGGTGCGAGTGGGGAAGTGGGGCACAGAAGCAGTCCGGGCAACTGAGGAGCAAGCACCAGACCCATCAGTCAAAGCCACGTTTCCGCGGCCAGCCTAGACACACCCGGAATGTGCTTCATTCCCATTGCAGGAGGCTCCCATATCAACCATGGCCACACAACAAAGCTTACCCAGAATGCTGTTTCCTGCAGTGTGCTACATGTTGTTGGACCAGTTTCATAGAACATACACCTAGTGTCTATTTTTAAATTTTTGCAATTGTATAGATGGTAAACATATTTGTTTATCTTTATTTCTGCTAAATTTTTTTAGAGGAATATTTCTTTAAGTAAACGCCACCATAATTTTGTAACACTTACTTTTTTATCTTGTCTCTCAGTTTTAGTGCTACAAAACTGATGTCTACTGTGAGCATGCTCAATACCAGTCACCACAAGCCCAGCATCAAACACAGCCTGAATGTCACTCCTGTCATTGTCAACAAAATCTTTTGAAGTTCCAGTTTTATTACTCATATTGTTAAATCATTTAAAATATGTTATTTCATTGACATTTGTACCTCTGAATACATTTCTGGTCTCTAATGAATTTTTACTTTTTATATTATCATTTTCTCCAATCTTATTTATGTATAGGAATTCTTCATTTGATCAAAAATGTCTTTTAAGTCCATATTTTAACATTAAATGTTAGTAATGGTTATTTCTATTTCATTTATTTTTTTCATAATTTTTTTTATAAACAGATAGCAATGAGAGAGTTTCAAATCAAATCAGTAGGACAGTTTCAATAACTAACACACTGCATATATTCTTCTTAGTGGTTAATTGTTGTACAAGATGCGGACTTTAGATCCTATTTAAAACACCATTAGAACCAATCATTCTATTCATTAAGAGAATATAACTATATATCTATCCTAACCACTTTGAATACACAGATACAAAATGGACATTCATATGTATACCCCTTTTTTTCTAAGTTCCGTTATTGAATATTATAGGTGTGTAAACTCAGCAAAATATTCTAAAAGAGTTCAGGAGCCCATAATAGCATTGGGTCTTCTGTTTAACTGGCAATGCCAGAAATTGTTGACCTGAGTCCCCCACAGCTCAACATAACAGCATGGCTTTACTTCCTATATTTCACCTTCATACTTTTCTA
>NW_004524589.1:3653404-3659392 GCF_000260255.1 Octodon degus | reverse complement strand
AAATTCCTACTTGGCAGGCGTGGTGGGGCAGGTGCTGCGGAGTGGTGAGGGGTGGCCCAAGAGGTTGGAAGAGGGTCCGGCCCTTGCTGAGCCTGGGCTGGGACTGGTCCCACCAGCGCAGGTTAGGAGGAAGCTCTCCCACACACTCACTGGACCTGGACTAGGACTGTGTCTCTTTCTATTTTAATTTAATCAATTCTACCAACTTTTCTCTTTAGAGTTGCAACATTACTTAATTTTCAGGGTCTCTACTCAGAATATAAAAATTAGATCTGTGGTATTTTTCATAAGATAGTAGAGCATTTTACCCTTTTGGAATTTGTTTTTGTGTATTTTGTATTTGAAGATTGGAAATCTTTAATTCTTCCAGTTATAGAATAAATCAGCCAGTCTCCTCCATGCTTTATCCTTGAGCTAAAAAAACCCCCTAATATTATATATTCCATTTTGTTTTTATTTATGAACCATGTATCTAGATAAAGCTATCTCAATTTTGGTAGCTTTATGTCTACACCTGTTTTTGTACCATGGCTCTCATTAGACTTCTATTTAACTTAACTTATGTATTTATTCTTTTTTGCTTTTTCTTTTAAAGCAAATACAAAAGACATTAGAATTGACACA
The DNA here is from genome assembly GCF_000260255.1 of Octodon degus. NCBI lineage: Eukaryota > Metazoa > Chordata > Mammalia > Rodentia > Octodontidae > Octodon > Octodon degus. The sequence goes on along the minus strand of NW_004524589.1, from coordinate 3,658,768 downwards.
GAATTTTTTAAAAAATCCAAAATAATAAGAATTCAACCATCATTGTTATTTTTCATATTCTTTTCTTCAAACTAGAAAGCATTGCACTCTATTTTCTATGAAAGTTCTATTGGTTTACATAAGTTCAGTTCTTTTAAAACGCAGCCAACACTATAATTTCTTATCGCACATATGCTTTATTGAGAATCTGAATTAAGAATTGTGGTGAGAAAAAACACAGGATCCTGTCTTTAAAGAATTTCATCTTACTCTGGTGATCAAGTAAAACAAAGCAAACAAACAAATAGATGAATGTCCATTTTGTATCTGTGTATTCAAAATGGTTAGGATAGATGTATAGTTACATTCTCTTAATGAATAGATGGATTTGTTCTAATAGTATTTGTAAATAAGATGTCATGTCTGCATCTTGTATAGCAAATAGCCACTAGGAAGAGAGTATGCTATGTGTTAATTATTTAAACTGTCCTACCAATTTGGTTTGAAACTGTATCATTGCTATTTGTTTCTCAGTAAAATTATGGAAAAGAAAAACAAACAAAAAAACTGTAAGGCAGCGACGCCTTAGTCCATGAACAACTCAGTTCGCAAAAAGAAGCATTTTGCAAAACTTTGCTTCTGCCTTGGAACACAGCATCAGGTAATGAGCAAATGTAGCCATCTTCCCCAGAATCATGGCATGAGTTAAGTTCATGAATTGAGGTCCCATTGCATTAAACAATAAAAAGAGGGTTTTTGAGAAAAATATGTATTAAAGGGAGAATGAAGTTATTGTTTTACTCACTGAAGAAAACTTGATGAAAGATGTGGTTATTGTTGCTACACTGATCAAGTAACTTTCTAAGTGACATAAAGGACATAGAAAATTCTTGGTGCAGCATTCCCCTGACCTACATCCTAAGTCTTATAGAACTTTTGAACTACTGTATTCTGTCAAATGGGCCACAGAAGTCTGTCAAAGTTAGTATAATGATTGAGATATTGTATCAAATGGAGAACTTTAGGAGCATAATTATGTGACTTATCAGCTCTACCTCCTAGGATGTAGAGGACTCACCCTGGGGAGGCAGTCTGCATACAGTATAAGGGAGGGGAAGAGGCGGGGCTTGCTCTACCCCTCTGGGGTGTGTTCTGTTGTCCCTGTGCCATGGCACCCTGCTGTGGAGCCAGTTGATTACAGATTGCAGCCTCCCCAAACCCTGAGCTAAATAAGCCTTCTCTCTTTAACTTTGGGTGTCTAGTATTTTGTCTCAGCAGTGAGAGAAAAGTGATCAACAGAGTTAGGTTAGGATTTTGGGTTCTGTTGTTCTGTTCTCCCTTTCCTTGCATTTAACAGAGCTCAAGAGTCTGACGTGTGGTTACAGTAAAGGACTTTAACAACATCTTTCATTTTTCATGCCAGCATTTCTACAAAAGCCTATTTTGACAAATGCAACTTCTGTTTACATTGTGAAAATGATTTTTTGGTCACTTGGAGACCTATATGCTTCTTCAATCCCATGGCAAGCTGCAGCTCAGGTAATGAGGCATGTGGACGAGGAGATAAGGCTTATCGTGTCCTAAGTCACATGTCACAGCAATAAGAAAAATGTGGCTCATACTTAGAGTGAGATAAGGACACTACCATTAAAGTCCATAAGTGAAGTAATTTTAATGACTGAAGGGGCATAACAGATGTTTACATTATATATCTAGGCAATGTGGATGGTTACCAATCATCAATAATAAGATACTGTAAGTTTATAGAATAGAAAGATAAATATGAAGATAATTTTGTTTTGTTTCCTATACACTTTCTTTTTCTTAATGGAATATCTTCACATGAGTATTCTAAATTTAGTTTATTGATTTAAAACCTGTACTGCGAAAATGCTAAAACCATATGATATTTTCTAAAATGTTAGCATTTGCAAACTAAATTACGTCTAGATCTAAATGTGCATATGAAATACATCAGTTTGCTCTGTGTTGAAATACAAAAGAGCAGGCTGGGGAGATAGCTCAGCACTATGAGTGCCTACCTGGCCAACGCGAAGACCCAGGCTCACTCCCTGGCACCGCATGCCCTGGTGGGCCCATGCCAAGCTGGCCACCAAAACCAAGTGTGGTGGCACATGCCCGTAATCCCAGTGCTGAGGAGGCTTGAGACAGGAGGATCATTATGAGTCCAAACCACATAGCGAGACCCTGTACCAAATACATAAATATTTTAAAAGGAAATACAGAAGAACTGTTTGAACTCTGTTGACTTGCACATAGGTTGATTATATCAACCAAGTTTACCAAGCAAACTACCTTTCACACGTATTTTTGCCTTCAGTAAACAAGGATATACTCTGAGATCGGACTCGTCAGCTTTCAGTAGTACATGGAAACAACTTAGAGCTCGAATCCTTGGAGCCCCATTGCTCTGAGTCACCTAGGGGACTTCTGCCTTATCTCTGACCAATGTGCAAGTTTATTTCTCTGCAGAGCGCTGACAGGTTAAGGCATTTCCTGCTGTTTGCCATTGGTGACATTTGGGGGAAAACAAAACATGTTGCACAGTTATATTGGGCTCACATTTAAACTAAACTTCATGTGAGAGGTATTTGTCACTTCAAGAAAAACATTTTCCCCAACATGATAGATGGACAGTCTGTTTCCAACCCTACAGTTTTATGTGTTGTGCCTTACTTGTTAACTTCTTGGGAGCATATGTTTTTCATGAATCAAAGACGGCAGCCTTACATAGCATAAAGCTTGGTGATAGATGTTGCTGTACATAAAGTGAGCTGATAAAACCATCCTTTTGAGAAAGAGAAAGAAATTTATAGGCTATAGTAAACCTTTATATGCATATGATATGACAGTTATAAATACAATAAAGAGAAGGGACTCAGTTGTCATCATTTTCTGCAGGCAGCATTAAGTACATTTAGCAAGGATGGAAGGCATTAGGGCATTTCTCAGAGATACAAAAGTCCAGGGTGGGTTTGTGAGGGAAGCTGAATTGCTGAATACTGGAGAAGACAGAGATCTCAAGACTAAGGAAAAAAGTGAGCGGAAGCCAGTGCCTCTTACTCCATGGAACTAGGTGAGTAACGAAGAACTGAAGCTGAAGACACAGTATCTTCTTCGCCACTATTCAGGGGAGCCTGGAAACATGCTGGGCACGAGGATCCCACCCCTCTACTTTAAGATACTAAAATCTTTGGTGATCAGATCTATCATGCTAGGGGCATAGTATTTGCAAATAACCTCCCAGTGTTGCCTTTATACTTTAAATTGTCCCTAAATTATACGACATACCTAGTAGAAGGTAGATTCTATGGAAACTCTTGTTATGGAATGTTGATTCAAACTAAAGACAAAAATAAAAGTGTGTGCATATTCAGTATAGATATATTTTTAATTAGTTTTAAAATGAGATCACCAAGTTTATTATAGTTATATATTTATGTGGATATATACAAATGCTGATCTATATAGATATAAATATAAAGTTTGTATGGTTAAATAGGCATGTCTAACTATTCAAATGATTTTATTGTATTTCTTAGAGAGATTATAATGACTGTAAATAAACTAAAAGTAAATGTAAAGTACAAGACTATACATAACAAAAAAAGAAAGAAAAGAAAGAAGGAAAGAAATAAGGAAGGAAGAAATAAAAAGAAAGAAAGAGAAAGAGAAAAAAGAAAGAGATAGAGAAAGAGAAAGAGAAAGAGAGAAAGAGAAGGAGAAAGGAGCAAGGAAGCAAAAGGCACTGATCCTAAAGGGATGACCAGTGACATCCCTCTGACTATGTCCATTTGGCTCCCTTGTCGAAGTTGCCAAATCCCTATCCTCTCTTTTCTGATTACCAACATTATTTGTTATACTCAGCCAATGAAAGCAGGTATATGGCACCCTAAACTAATTGTAAAATGTGTCAAAATTTACATTTGACCCAAGGACTCAAGAACTTCCTGCTTTAATTACAGTTTGATTATTTTATCCTGATATGCCCTTCTTGAAGTTTTAAGCAAAATGTAAATATCAGAATCCAAGGATGGAAGAGAAGATGACGAAACCACAGAAAAAAGAGGAACTCGCATGTGCATAGAGCACAGCGGCAGCAAGCCAGGCCCTGTCCCGTCCCAAGAGAAACAGTCACATGCCATGAAGTGCCGGGTGCTACATTTCAGAAATTACCTTTGCAGCATCTAAAATCATTTTCGTTCATGAAATAGAACTGATGTTCATATTGGATTGCAGTAGAAGTGTAGGGGCACTCTCTGCTCCTAGCCATGGAACATCCTCCTAGGTTGTCAGAGGACCCTGCTGGGGTAGTCATTACCTCTAAACAGCCGATGCTCATGGGGGAACTGGAAACGAGATATGCTGCTCCCTGGAAGATGAGAAGGGGTTAGTCTGGCAAAGAACCTGTGCTGCTCCGTTCAAAGCCAAGGGCAGCCACTGACGTCGTGTAGCTCCATGTATGGTGAGCATGAGAAAAGTTATGAAATCCAACTCTGGCTTTACAGACTGTGTTGTGAAGTGGAGAAAATGGAATCCATGAGATTCAAAGAAAAACTCACGTCTATAAATGATTTCCTATGGAGCCCTTGTAACATTTTAGAAACTAATTTGGCATCCTTGGTAGGATGTTGGAGACTTAGCATGACTCCAGATTGGATAGAAAACAAAGCCAGACTGGCAAAAATAGAGAAAGATGAAATAAAAGATAAGCAAGCAAAGCAGTGTTAACACTTTAAAGGTAGAAATTCGGAGGTCCCACGTGATATTGCTCCTTGGGATTTCTCTGCAAATGGTGCAGTGGCATTTAATTTGGAAACAGACTTTTGTTTTACTGTTTGCCATTCCTTTGTTCTTTCTGTCATAATATTTAAATTTAACTTTTAAAAACATCTTCTAGACTGGGCTGGTGAGATAGCTCAGTGGACTAAGTCCTGATTAGGCAAGTGCAGGGTCCAGGTTCGATTCCCAGTACTGCAAGCCGCACTGGCCCCACTGCCAGGTCTCTGAGCCAGCAACCAAATCTGGGCGTGGTGGAGTACATGTGTAATCTCAGCGCTGGGGAGACTGAAAACCGGAGGATCACAATGAGTCCAAGCTGCATAGGGAATCCCTGTGCCACATACCAAGTACATTAAAAAAAAATCTAGATAACATGATGTTCAATGTAATATTCTCATTATTCAGTTGCATATCTGGGTACTGCAGGTCTCTTTTTATTCTCTCTTGGATTAATCAATTTTTGATCCACTTATGAGTTAAAATGAACTTTGGAGATAGTGCCAGAGTTGGTCAGCCTGAGTGCCTCTCACTTCTACCCTTGCTAGCTGTGTGGTGGTGAACAAAGGACTTCCTGAGAGGCAA
>NW_004524589.1:3651407-3653099 GCF_000260255.1 Octodon degus | reverse complement strand
ATTAATCACACAATGCATGTAGAGACTCCCATGGAGAAATACACAGAAAATCCCTTCATCTGAGCGTAATGAATGAACTTGCTTTGCTTTACTCATCGGCTGTTTGTTGACTATTTTCTCTTTCTTTCATACTTTTCCTTAGCTATTAGTTTTCAAAATATTTTTGAAAGTTATGGGTAGTTAAGTTAAAAAGTACGAACACACATGCACAAACACAAAAAAGATTATAAAAATAAATCACCAAATGATAAGTCACCAAATTCATATGTCCCGTATACCTTACATGTTTTCTAGTACTTGGAAATTCATATTACAAGTATAATGTATTTTTAGCGATGTGAGCATTGCCACAACTGTTTGCAAAATCTATTTAAATGACTTTGTCATAGATTTTCCTCTACCTCTTGAATTATGACTTTAATGGTGAACAGTAAAACTACTTCATGCAGGGAAATTGACTTCACTGAATTTTATAGCAGGAAACAATTTTGACTTCCAATGAAAAATAAATGAAATAAGATAATATCGTCCCTGCAAACTTTGTCTTAACATCTAGTCAGAACTGGGGAGTAATTCTATAATAAAAGAGAGCACTATTAAATTCTATTTTCTTCCTTATTTCTCCTATCAGACAGACATCGGAGCCTTTCTCTCATCCCTAATTTTGTATTCTCTGAGGTAATGGATGGCAGGCCAAATTCAGCTGAAGAGATGGGTGCATAAATATACTTAATGATCCTTGCCAAATACACAGTGCCTAATAATACAGGACAATATTCCTGGGGCATGTATTGACTGTTACCAAGGATAAATAAACTCTTTTCAAAAGTGTGTTGTGTGTAGGTTAATGTCTGCAAAGGTTAAAAACATCAAACTCTGAAATATCATGACCTGACATTAATGACCCAATAATAGGTTGACATTTGCAATTCTTTTTGGGGGGTAATAGCCCACCATATGCAAAGATTAGCTTCTGCACTTAGCTGCTTTTCTCAAAGGAAAAACTATGAGTAATAATAGTGCAAGGGAGGTTAATAACAGGTACAGGCCTAGCATGGCTTTTATCAGTCCATTCAGAAAATGAACTGAGAATTGCTGTCAAGTTGATTGGGAAGGGGCGGGAAGCACGAACCCATGTGGGAGGCATCAGCCAGCTTCCAGTGTGTGTAAAGGTTGTTCACAAGGTTAGCTGGGCTGATACAACAAAAAGCTGGAATTTGCATGTCAAAGCTTTGTTCCCTTTGTAACACGCTGCCACACAAATCATTGGCCCTGGGGGTTACCTTTCACAGATGTCTAAACTCATTTAAAAATTAACATGCAATAATTTATGATGCACAATGCGCCTAATGATTCTGAAGTTTTAGAAAGCTTTGTTTTGCCATCATGCTTTCTTCTTAGCTGTTCTTACCTTCTGAAATTCTAGTTTTTTCACAGGCTATCTCAGAATTGTCTTTCCATATGACTCCATTATTTGATAAGGATATTCATTTTCAAGGCCGCTATATCCTCACTACAGTTAGGGGCATCAAAAGAACTCATATTTAACATCACAACTAAAATTAAGTGATCATTTAGCTGATGCCATTTTTCTGAAGCACTGGAGAAAAGATTTCTAGGTGCTAGAGTGTAGTTTTGTTACTTGGTGAATTATTAGTATTTCAACTAACTACCTAGGAATTTTCAGAGCAC
>NW_004524589.1:3647783-3649302 GCF_000260255.1 Octodon degus | reverse complement strand
TATATTCTACTCTTGTATGTACATTTTGTTTGTTCATTAAGAAACAGTTATGACTAATAACTTTAAAATATTACTTGATTCTTACAGAAATACAAATGCCACAAAAATGGCATCAATATTCAATGTATCTCAAGGAACTGTTTCTATGCTTTAGAGTAGCCAATATTTTTCAGACTTTCACTACTTTTTTCTTTCAATGCTCAAAAGACTCATGGCCAAACCCAAGGTCATAAAGTTTTACTTCTGTGTGTTTCTGCAATATTATGCTTTTAGATCTTTATTAGGTCACGGGAAACTTTACATTCAGTTTTGTGTAGGAAGTGTGATAGAAGTACAAGTTCACTCCTATTCACTGAAAATGGATGTTGTCCTGCTAACAGTATTTGCTGAAGAGAACAACTTTTGAATTTCCTCTCATTCTTGTCAAGCACAATTAGCTGTGGAGCTCTGGGTTTCTTTTTGAACTCTCAATTCATTTCATTGGTCTATAGGCTACCTCTTGGGCTGGTCGATACTATAGCATTTAGTTACTGTACTTTATAGTAAGTTTTAAAGTCAGGAAATTTGAGTTGAGCAACTTTGTTTTCGTTTTCAGTGGTTCCCCCCCCCCATTTAAAAGTCCTTGCAATTCTATAAAAATTTTCCCCAAGGAAGGTCTTTGAGATTTGTATAAGGGTTACAGTGACTACTTTGTGGAGTATTACTCCTGTAACACTATCAAACCTCAGTTCATGATGCAAAGTATCTTCTCGTGATAATATGGGAAGTCTTTATGTTAGCATATTTTGTAGTTTTTATTGCATGCGCCTTATACTTTCTTAACCTTTTCCTATGTGTAGTTTTTCTTTTGAGTATTATTATAAGTGAATTTGTTTTCTTAATTTCCTTCTTGGATTTTTGATTGTCATATAGAAACACAATTGTTCTGCACATTGATCTTTTACACTGAAAACTCATTGAAATTGTTTACTAGCCATAGTGTTTTTATAGATTCTTTATGATTTTTTGTGAAAAAGTCTATAGAAATAGCTTTATTTACTTTCTAATTAGCACACCTGTCTTCTAATTATTGTAAATGGAAATTTCTTTATAACATTTAGTAAGAATAATGAAAAATGAATCTTTGGCTTTTAGCCTGGTGCTGATATTAAAAGTAAAGTTTTCATAGGATTGAGTAGGCTAGGTATTTTTACCAAGAAATGGTGTTGAATTCTGTCACATTGCTCTCTGTGACGGTTCAAATGGTTCTGGCTTTTTTGTGTGTGCATGTGTTTTCTACAAATGTGTTGTATTGCATTGATTGATTTTGTAATATTGAAATATTCTCTCATTTTTCCTTGAATAAATCCTACTTGGTCATGGTATGTAGTTATTGTACTGTCTTACTTGGCTTTGGCTTTCTAGTATTAATTCAGAATTTTTGCATTTATATTCATAACAATATTCATCTGTGGTTTTCTAGTTTTTGGTGGTATATTTGATTTTTTATTAGTAATTTTGCTTTTATAGAATGCCTTAA
>NW_004524589.1:3636266-3647017 GCF_000260255.1 Octodon degus | reverse complement strand
GTACCAAATAAATAAGGAAATAAAAGATTTAAATAATTAAATCTATAGAGAAAATTGCAGATGATTTTGTCTTCAAGTGTGTAACCTAATTGCTGAATTATAGAGTGTGATTTTAGTGTAAAAGCAAACTTGAGATGATGCTTATGCTCCAACTCTTAACATGTCTTATAACACTTTTTGCCTCAAAATATACAATAGATAGTTGTATGAATATCTATTTTAGAGGTAATTCTAAAGTTCAGAGCAAAGTTGCACGTGATAAACTGTGCGTTGAGTTAATCAGTCCCTGCAGCCAGAGCGCGAAGGAGCCAACCTTCGGTGGTTCATTGCACATTAGAGAAAAGAGAAACACTACGAACCTTATCCAGACCTCCAAAGCAGTGACCATCAGTATTGACTATAACAAACATTCATATCTATAACAGTCAGTTTTTAATCCTAATTATTCCTATTTAATGAAAGTATTAAAAGTATAGGTTTATTTTACCAATTACAGCATTTTTCCTGTAACAAAAATTATTTTATATAGATGGACTAGAAAACAAATGATTTAATAAATATAGTAAAAATGTATATAAAATGGAAATTCAAAAGATTATAAATATAAATAATTTTTAAGTCCCCAGACAAAAACAGAAGAATTATCCTTCTATTTTACAAATCTATGTATTGATTTATATTTTCACCTCATGTATCTAAAATCATGGACACAATGATCTTATTAGTGATGATTGATTTCAATTGAATTTCATCACAGAATTTGAATCTTTAGTTAAAGTACTGCATGCATGGTTGTGTTAGTTGCTTCTCTCTTGTTACTGAGACCAAAATCCCCAACACCCAAAGTTAAGGAAGGAAGGGTTTATTTCAATCACCATTTGTGAAGGTTTCAGCTCACAGTCAGCTGGCTTCAAGGCAGGGTAGCTCATGGTGGGGTAGTTAGTGGCACTGGAAGACAGAAAAGAAACAAGAGGAGAAGGAAGGAATGAGAAAGCAAGCCTCTTCCTCTCCCTTATGTAATAGGCAGGCTGGCAGGTATAGTGCTCACACCCAGCACCCAACCGTGAACCATGAGTCAACCATAAACTCTGAAGGCCCACCCCATGCCTGCGTGAGGCTTTGGAGAGGCATCCAACCCAAACCCTAACAAGGGTAAAAACTTCTAAGCTGAGATATGATTATGTAGTGTCATCCCAACAATATGCAAATTATGTCTTTCTAAGATTCTTAAAGCATGTTTTGTGAGCACATTCTTTTTTTTTTAATTTTTTTTTTTTATTTATTTGAGAGAGAGAGAGAGAGAGAGAGAGAGAGAGAGAGAGAGAGAGAGAGTGTGGTGTGTGTGTGTGGCCAGCTCAGCCCACCAGGGGGCGAGGCTGGCTGGCATGTGGTGCTGGGGGATTGAACCGCGGTACCCGATGCCTTGCCAAGCTTGTTCTAAGTAGGTGCTTTAGACCACTGATCCATCTCTCCAGCCCCGTGTGAGCACATTCTTTAAGGTGAACTGGCTTATAGATTTTCTAGGATGTTTGTAACAAAACTTGGAAAAGTGGTTTTTAAACTTAGTCTCTTTATGAAAATAATTGATTTCCACCTTATAAAAGAGCAAAACTTTGTTCAGAACCACACTGCCCACATGCAGAGAATTAGAGCGCTGTGGATGTCATCCCAGAAGGTTGTTAGCAAAGTGAACAGACAGAGCAGTGCTTCCAAAGCCCCGTTGCTTGAAACTCACTGCGCCAGTTTCTGATTTTCTCTCTGAAACTCAGTTTGAGCGTTGAAGCGCTCTCCTTTGTATGCCATCCCACTCTTCAGTCCTTTCACACTCCAATCAAATTGTAGTGCTATTCTCCCCTTGGGTGAGCTTTGCTAAAGTAGGGATGATTAGGTTGGTGTAAATGCCTCAAATTTGTACTTGCAACCTGTGTCTGGTGATACTGAAGTTGCAATTTCAGGTATTTCAAGGATTATACTACTGAAAAATATGCAGCTACTTATTCAACATAAATCCCTATACGAGCCAGGCAAGAAATGTTAGTTCAAAGACTTCGAAGCTGTATTTAGCGGGCAGCAGAAAGAGCAGGATGTGCTGCTCTTACTTAAAGTCTTGCTTGATCACATCTTTTAATCTCCTGTGATAAGAAACAAAATGTTCAAGTTCAGTCTTTCATCATATTTGGGCTTCTGAAGCAATGCGTGTAAGATTTCTTTCCCTTTCTACTATAATGTGCATTACAGAAGCCTAACAGCGAAACCCTTTTCTTTCCTAGGAAGCGATAGAAAAATGTAAACTTTGAGTATCTTTACTTTTCTATCTTCTAGCAAGATTTGCTAATTCAGTGAGTCAATAAATATAGTTCTGATATAAATATCTTGATTAGCTTCACTGGAAATTGATTTAAAAAAAAACACCCCTCAACTTCTGGCTGATAAATAGGGTTGCGAATGGTACTTCAGCAGCAATAATGACAGAACGTGCAATTCTATGGAAGCAGCACGGTACTATTCCAGCATGTAGGTTAAGAAAAGATAGTCCAGTACAAAACATGCCATTGAATGCAATAGACTTATCTTCTACCAAAGTGTCCTTTTTATTTATCAGCAATAGGAAATATTTAAGCTAAGGAAAATATGGGGTCTTTTATAAGTACTAAGTTGAGAATTCATTCCTGATAACTCATCGTCTATGCAGTAGATGGTGTAATCATCTTTTAGCAGAAGTCAAGCCTGGATAAAGGGCTTGGAGTGGTGGAGTTCTGGAATCCTCTGGTTGCAAAGGGGCGCATGAGCCTTGCCAACATGTAAAAAGATTTCTGAGAGTCTAGCTATATTTGTTCATTACGTTGACAGCCTCATAGGTACTACAAAATGTTTAAATACATTATCAAGAAAATGATTTGCAAGTTAGGAAAATTGGTTCTTTCAAAACACCAAATCTTCATTTACTAAGTTTTTCATCAGGTTACATGTAGCTGGCCACATGTACTTAACCTAACCATAACTTAATTTGTTTCTAAGTTCAGCTTATATAAAGTTCTTTCTATTTTGTTGAGTTGTAGAAATTATCACCAAAAATAGGCAAGTAAATGAGTGGTTTTATATATTATAACTGTACATAAGTCTAAAATTTTATTATTTTGCAATTTCTATGGCTCGACTTTAAATATATTGATTCACTTTAACTTCTCCTTACAACAGTAGAATCTATGTAGTGTTGTAATGAGGTTGACATATCATAGCATAAATATGTATGAATTTGTGTCCCTGGACGATAGATGGTTTTTTATACATTATTATTCCATTCAAAACTTTGAAAGTACACTTTTCTGGTTTTAATTAGTGTTACACTTAATATTTATTTTTCCTGTGCTGCTTGAGGACAGGTAAGATAATGCCTGTAGGGAAAAGACTAAAGTATCTAATTGTTGACATAGATTTTTAAAGTACTTTTATACACATGGATTAAATGATCTCAGTGTAGTTACTGTAGTGGAAATTGTGAAATTGAATGGTGCCCTTGGACATAACCCAAATACAAATTATTTTGTTACTATAGTTTTCTCTAAAGGAAAGAGTGTATCAAACAATCAAAAGGTTTGCATTTTAAGTGAAGCATTGCATTTATTTTCATTCTACCTTTTACATTAATGAATTCCCTGTTGGGCCATGCCTTTATTCAGAAGTGATTAAAGTAGTATATGAGAAACTCTAGTTATATCATAATTATAATAACATGATCCACTTATTGTGGTGGGTAAGAACAGTTAGCAATTATGGTACCTTTACAGCATTTTATTATAATGAAAGTTAATCAATTGCATATTTATGCTGTACAATGTCACCTGGACTGATATATTTCCTCCTTTAATTCAAGGCATCTTTTTCCCCTGAGAATTAAAGCAATTTTTCAAAAACATTCTCTCACTCATTAGCATTTCAATATCATATCTTTCATTTTCTCTTGTGATGAAACCCTCCTTTCTATCACTCATATGGGAGGAGCAAAGAGTGAAGACACTGAAACCTTTCTACCCCGTACTCATTCTACTTTTTCCCCATTTTCAAAAGCATCAATCCTGCTATCCAACCTTACTTTGCAACTTATGTTCTAGAATTAATTTCTTATATTTTCCCCTTGTAACCAGCTTCTACATTTTCTTTTTTTTTCCTTAGTACTTTATTATGTTTTTCTTCTGGTTAAATAGCTTTGATATATGTGAACAGCAGAGCGGGTCTTGGAGAGGAGTGGGATAGGCCTAGGAGGAAGACGAAAATGCCTTGGGATCAGGTCTGGAGACCCTTGTTTTTCTGAGAGATGCCACAGCCCCGTGCTGGACTCTCCGTGTGGCCCAAAGGCTGCCTGAGCGCTATACTTGCTAGAGAAGTTCAGTAAGTACATCATAACCTGTCATGTTTGCTGCTAAAAAGTTGCAAACAGATGAAGAGTATCTAGTTCTGAGACCAAGCTCGCCACCTATGCATCCCAGGCATGCAGCGTGAGGATGGACGGAAGATAGAATTCAAATAGTCAGCATAGGAACAAATATTGAAATATAATATTTCTGAAAAGCAACATGGATTTGTTAGGGCATAGAGCCCTGCTGGGAACATACTCAGAGAGTCAGAACACAGAGAAAAGTTTTAAAAATAACAGACAAGTAGTACTTGGTGGTGGTGGTGCTGTGTGTGTATACACTCATGCATATGGACTGGGGTTTATACTCAGGGCATTCCCACTGGCTGTATCCTGATTTATTTTATTTTTTCAAAAGGTTTCACTGAGTTGCTAAATTGCTAAGATGGGCTCACATTTATGACCCTACTGTCTCAGGCTCCCTGAGTCCTGTGATTATAGGTATATGTTACCATATTCAGCTACTACTGTAATATTAATCTGCGCATTCATTCAACCAGTATTTTCTACTTTGTGGCAGAACCTGTGGTAAGTACTGGGGCCAAAGTAGTTCATAAGAGCTGATTCATCCATTCATTGTAAGCAAGTTAGGAGAATAAGTAGATGAATCATTTCACACTGGTGCGAAAAGATTCTAAATATGCTAAAGTAGCTTCTGCACAGGGTGTATGACTACCTGAATCTATATTTATCTCATTTTGTTTACCTGGTGAGATATGGTGAAGAGTCGTTGACGAAAGGTAAGTTTTCTTGCCCTGTGCTGTCTGTGTGTGGCGGACCTGTGGGACTGCTTCCTGTGCTCAAGTACTGGGCTCTGCAGGAATGTGATACAAAGAGGGACACAACTGTGACTTCTAAATTATACTGTATGGATATCCTGTTACATATTATACTGTGTGTCTTTTTGAGAAGTTAAAAAACAAGTTGATGATCTTTATAGTAATCCTATTTATTGCTTATTGATAATTAGCCTCTTGTCAATACTTTGACTATTAATAATTATTTCAAAAGATGTCCTAAGTATATGTTGAAAACATGTATTGTAGTTTGGAATTTTTCACATTTATTAACAATATTCATTTAAATGAGATACATTCTTTAGAAAAATTACAAATTTCTATTATTACTTTGTATAAATAGAAAATTAATCACTTTTTTTAGCTTTGATATAGTCCCTTCACTTACAATTAATAGTCATAATTAAAGAATATATACGAACACAATTTCTCTATTTTCAGAGCTGTTTAAAAATATGCTGATTGATATCTTGATCAGAATAACAACATGATTCCATGTGTGTATCCAACTACCTGCACTGAGAAAATGCCATTGTCACTGGTTTCTCATCGAAACAATGTCCCGTTAAACATGGAGGAACAAGAAACACCAGCCCTCCACGTGTAGGCCTTCTTTACATCTAAATGTATGTTCAAAGACAACTGAGAATTATTAAACTCACACATGTACTGTATTCATGAACTCAATGTTGATTGGGAAATGTGTGTAGAAATACAGAGAAGCTAAGGATAAAGCCCCCCATAACAGCCCCTAGGCAGTCAACAAAGCTGTTGTAGCACACACTGAGGCACCTATCTCCAGTGCATTATTTTGACTGGATCAGTTGGCTATTTCAGTGCTCCTCTATAGTGTCATCCGGAAATATCCTGGACTATGAAACTGGATCATCCAGGTTTCCAAACTAACTCAAATTTAATTCAAGGAACATTAATTACAAAAAAAAAAAAACTATTCTAAAGTCAATGAATCTATCATTTAAAAGGTATGCCGAATGTTTAAAGACAATTTCATTTATCCTGTTGATTTATCCTATTTTTAACCAAAATTAGCTATTAAATACTGAATATGTTTAAAACTACAATATTTTGAGTGTATTGGTGGGAAATCAAAAAATTTACAGATTTGGTCCCAAGTCTTCAGATTCCAACTTCATAATTTCTCCTTGGTATTGCTTTACTTATGTACAGAGGTTCTAGAGATGAGAGTCAGTGAAGAGCTCAGAGGTGTAGCTTTCAGGAGAACAACGGTGTAACCAGGACAGTGAGTTTCTCAAGAAGGGCAAAGGAAAGTAGATTTCTGGAAAAGAGAGCACTGTCAGCTATTCCAAGGGATGCAGAGATCTGGGAACGCATTTGGACTGAGACAAGCAAGGCTGGCCATAGCCAGGACGTCCAGCTGAGAGTTTTAAGAGATTGTCCTAACTGAGTGGTGAGATGGGAGTATAGACTACAAGATGCTACAGAGGAACTGAGCAGTACGAATTAAATGAAGTGTGAATAACCCAAAGCTTGTTTTCTTTTTTCTTTTTTTCTTTCTTACTTTTTTTTTTTTTTTTTTTTTTGAGTCAAGCTCTCACTATATAGTTCAGGCTAGCTTCAAATGCACAGTAGTTCTCCTGCCTCTGTGTGGAATTACAGGTCTGTGCCACCACAGCCACCATAGTACAGAGCTTTATAAAGCTTTTTTTCCCCCTAAATGTGGAATTCTATTTTTTAAACTGAAATCTTATATGAAACTTTAAACAAGAATAAATAGGAATTTTGTTTTATTACTATGTAAAGAGAATAGGAAATAGTAGGCAAAAAATTACATTGGAAACAATACAGAACTTCACCAAACAAAACAACAGGAATTCAACACTGGTTGCTGTACTATATAATGTTGCCTCACTTTCTTTCCTGTATGACCTGCAGGTCTCATACTGAGTGTGTGACATAATTTCGATATTTAATAGGATAGGACAGTGAAGATGGGACACAATATACTAAACTGATTAGGGAAGGAAAATTTCTGATATCCTCAGAACTGAATAAATATATTTGTTTAAGAGAAAGTTTTGGGCTGGCCAGATAGCTGAGTGGATTAAAGCTCCTGAGTGGATTAAGGCAGGCACAGGGACTGGGGTTCCTTCCCAGGCATGCTGTACCAGCTCTGCCCCTGGGACACACAGAGACATTGATTGAGACTGGGTGTGGTGGCATGTGTCTGTAATCCCAGCGCTTGGGAGGCTGTAAACAGGAGGATCACTATAGGTCCTATCTGTGTAGTGAGACCCTGTAGACCCTGTACGAAATACATTAAAAAATAAAACATAAAAGTAAAGAGAAAGTTTCGTGTTAGAGGCACATTCATGGAGATGTTTAATTAATTATTGATTCTTCATTTCTCTAATGGCGCTAAGCCCACCACATTGTCCTCTCAATTCTTGGTCTAACTGAAGGCATGTAATGAATGGTGACCTCAAAGTATGGTAATTTAGCCACTACTCATTTTTTAAAAACTGTCATAGCTCACCTTTAATTGTTGACAGTGTTAATCTAAATTTGAGCTCAAGTCTTCAGTTTGGCACAGCAAAAGTTTTAAAAATAGTAATAATAAGTAAAGATCTTGCTGCAAGCAAGAGCCAGACTCAAAGGAAAGAAAGCACAGCACCTTAGAAATGTTTGCTTTGCTGCTTTTTAGAAATTCAACATTTTAAAAGTGAATTTTACATGTTTTCACAGCCCTCTAAAACTGTCCTTTTGCTAATATGGCATACATACTGAAGATTGAAAGTAGTTTAAGAAATTTAAGTAGTATGTATTCCCCTCCGAAGTTTATGCTCAGATTCCTATATTAACAATCAATGTTTTCTCCTTCATTATTCCATAATTTTCTGTTTTTCTCTAAGATTTAGACATTGGTGGACTTGCCCCAAGAATTTTCCTTTCTTTTGGGCACAGAGTTGTGTGAAGCAAAAGCCCTAAAGGTGGGAGCTACTTGTCTCACATTTGCTTCACGATGGACTTCCCTTGGGTACTGAGGCAGAAAGATGCTGGGTGAAGCGGAGAAACGTAGGCACACGGAAAGACACAAAGAAGTCTGAATGACGTGCCAGGACAATTTATGCCCATACCAGAGGTGTGGAATATAAACCAGTAAGAAGTTCAATAATTTGCCCCTTTCCTCGTCATCGAAGGATATTTTTGGTTTTGTTATATCCATTTTTGATATATATGAAGCATACACATTAGTATGGGTATAGCTGAATAATGCATGGGCTATCTCTTTCAACTGTTTATTGTTTATTTTGGAATAAGTTTAGTCTTACAAAGGATACCCCACCATACATAGCTCCCCATCTCTTCCACCCCATCGTCCTTAGCAACAACATCTGCTGTAGCCATCACCCCTAAGAGATTATATTGGCACATTGCAGTTAAATAAACTTCAATCTGCACTTGGGATTTATCTATTTTCTCATTAATTTCTTTTTCTCTTCCAAGATTCAATTCAGGTCCTACCAATTTGATTTGAAACTGTCTCATTGCTATTTGTTTATCAATAAAATTATGGGAAAAAAAGAAATGATTAGGAGATATAATAAAAATAATCAAAGAGATATGATACAAGTATTGTGAACTCTCTGGGGAATATTTAAAAGAAATAAAATGATAAGTACTCAAAAAAAAAAGAAAATTGTCTATGTGTGAGGTGATGGTATGCTCAATAGTTTTATTTGCTTATCGTAAAATATACCTGTATATTGAAACAGCACAGTGTACCACAAAAATATGCGTGACTTTTTGTATCCATTAAAAACAAGATGACAAAAAAAAAAAAGATTCAATTCAGGATCCACACAGCCAGGTGAATTTTAGCTGTTGAATCACTTGGCTCACGAAGAAAAATCATTTTCATTTATATGGCCCTACATTTTTAATCATTGGATGGTCATAGTTGAGAATTAACTTTAAATATTAACTCTCTTGTTCAATCAAAAGTATCCATGTGGATCTTTTTTAAACGCAATTTAGGATAATTACTATGAGATACAAGAAATTTAGTGTGGTAAAATCCAGTAAATAAAACAAACAAACAACTAAATATCTGGAGTTTTGACTTAGTACTTCTGTATCCTAGGACAAAACAATATAATGTCATTTCAGATCTTCTTTTTCTTATACAGTGAAAATAAAATCAAACCATATGAGAATTTTGTCATAATTAATTAATGAGGGGAAAGTACTTGCACTCTGCCTGGCACATTTCAGCAGATACATATTTTATACTCAAGGAAAAGAGTAAGCCCATACTTACAATGGCCGTGTGTGTGTGTGTGTGTGTGTGTGTGTGTGTGTGTGTGTGTGTTAGAGGGTGTTTCTGTGTATGGGTTTGCGTGAGTGATACATTTCAGACATATTGCATCAGTTTTTCACTGTGTATTGGTTGACATTTATTCAACACAACTTCATAGAACTCAAAATATTGTAGAAGATTGACTGTGTACTCAAGGTATGATTCCAGTTGAGGAAATAAATATATTTATATAGCCAAAATATAATTTTTCCCTATATGTAGGGGTGAGAAAGATCAATTTTACAATGATTATTGAGGACCCATGCTTTATAAACTTCATAAGATTTTATGACAAGGCATGGCTATTTCATATGTAATATCTCTTCTAATTTCTTGTATATTTTTTGATTCCATAAAGATCTGAAAAAGAAAAAAGATTCAATAGGTGCCGTGGGACTGACTCTAGGTAAAAAAAAAAATCTTAAATTTCTTTTTAATAATTCTCCCATCTTCTTTTTGTGTTTCTTCTTTCTTAGGACCAAGAAAGTTATGGTTGAATTGACTTTCTGCCTGCTTAATAAATATTGATATATTGAATGCATTCAGCCATGGCCATCTGTGATCCATCTTTAAAAGAAGAATCATTATGCAGGGAGGTTGCAATTTATTTATTCCTCATTTATTCACTCATCTTTTGAGCGGTCTTATTATGTAAATACTGAGTGCATTTATAAAATGAAAAATAAAAGGAAGACTAGCTTTTAAAAAAATAATAGCTGCTGAAGACAAGATATTATCTGTAGCAGAATAAGATGAATACGGACCCTGACGTGCACATCATATTAGGATATTTTCTTTAGATAATAGGAAAAGGTAATTGCCGATAAAATGTACAATTTTCTGATTGTCAGGAGTGCAGTACACTGCAATGACTGAGAAGACAAACTATATATTTCTTTTTCTGGAAATTTGTGGCAACAAGATTAACTCAATCCTCAAGCTCTATAAGTATATGATTTTTCTCATGGATTATTTCAGATCTTTGATGAGGAGAATACATGAATTCATGCATACATTTAATTAAACAATTCTCATCTATATTGTGATACAAAAATACCTTTTAAGTATGTTTTCATATAAAGAAAATTGTGTTGCTATTTCTATCTGCAGTGTTAATTTATGCTACTTGTTTGATTTTGCTTGTTCAATTAGCTTATTAGCTGAATAACCCAGAAATATGAGCATTTCAAAATATCTTAAT
>NW_004524589.1:3633532-3634567 GCF_000260255.1 Octodon degus | reverse complement strand
TCTAAAAGTATGTCCTATTTATCCATATGTAATTTTCAAATTTAAAAAGACCACTTTTTTAAGAAAAAAACATGTAGTTTTTATAGGGTCTTACTATGCAGCTCGGACTCCTAGTGATTCTCCTGTTTTCAGCATCCCCAGTGCTGGGATTACAGGCGTGTGCCACCATGTCTGTTCCTGGTCTCCAGCCTAGTGTATCTGGGGGTGGGACCCACGTGGCATAATGTACCAGGAGATCAAAGCCCGGTACCTGCACTTCTTTAGTGAGGCACTAGGTGCACTGAACTATCTCGCTGGCCCTAAAAATGGCCATTATTCACCTCTATTATATAATTAAAATAGGTCTGAAGCCCTGAACCAAATTGCTACTTTCAAATTGAATCTATCATATTCAATTCTGTATTTATTGATATCCATCATTGGTGTAGCAGAAATAAATATGTATTTTTGTCTAAAGTTTGGAATCCTATTCTCCAGGGCAATGGCTCTCCAGAAAGGCAGGAACATGATTGTAATTGTTAAAGTGCACCTCATTTCATGCACGCTGCATTTGATGGCCTCCATAGAGCCATTTGTGTAAAGTGTCGTGGAAGCAGAACAGTGGAAAATTCTAGCCTATACTCTCTCTGCAGATTGACAATATCTTAGAAAAAGATATCTTTCTCTAATTATTTTATGAAACTACTCATCTCTAATTTTTTACTTTAAACTTTTACGGGTTTTGTTCGTTTGTTTGGGGTTGAACCCAGAACCTTGGCAGCAAGCTACACCCTCAGCCTTCTATTTTTACATTTCATTTTGAGGCAGTGTTTAAGTTGCTTGGCCGACCGGGTTCTGACTTATGATGCTGGTGCCCTATGCTTCCAGAGTGCTGAAGTCAGAGTTGTACACACCCACATTGGCTTTCAAACACATTTCTCTTTGCTCTTTGTTGCCTTTTTCTAATGTTTTGATCTTATTTCTTCTCATTACAATGTATTTTAAAAAGATATCAAATGATTGTAAAACTATAGAACTTGAATTTGTTTACAAATA
>NW_004524589.1:3631274-3632507 GCF_000260255.1 Octodon degus | reverse complement strand
CTGTGTGTTGGGCTGGAGAGATAGCTTAGCAGAATAAGCGCCTGCTTAGGCAAGCGCAGGGACTGGAGTTCCATCCCCAGTACACCATGCTGCACTGACCCTGCCCTTGGGTGTACTGACCCTGTGACCCAGTTGGATGTGGTGTTGCACGCCTATAATATCAGCATGGGGGAGACTGAAAACAGGCGGATTGCTAGGAGTCAAAGCTGCGTAGTGAGACCCTATACAAAAATACAAAACAAAACGAAAAACCTGTGTGTTAGGTGTCTAGCATGTGCTGGAGCTATCTGAGCCACTGCGAGTAGAGTAGTGATTGTTGCCCTGGTTGTATCTGGGCTTACCTTCTTCTAGAGGCATTTTCAAAACTATGTACATTATTTATTTAAGGACCCATAGAACATCACATAAAAGGAAAAAGGAAGAAACAGCTGTGGTGCTTAAGTTAGACTAGGTGTTACTAAATTGTTCCTTGAGTTACTAACCTATGGTTGAGCTCTGCAAAGTGTAAAGTGTGTGGGTGGAGCAGAGAGGAAGTGATCCAGGTGGGCAGGAAGTATGTGAAGGTTCCTAAAGGACAAGAAGCCTGAACTCTGGCATTTAGAGAGTCCCTGGGAGGGCTGGGACAGAGTAATAGGTGACTCAGGCACAAAGAATCACAGCACACGACCTTAGGCAGGACTCTGGCCTTCATTCTAAGAACAAAGGACAGTCCTAAAAATTCTAAGCAGGATGATGAGGTAGTAGGGTCACAGGTTGAGCTCAGTCTGGACAATCTAGTAAATTAGCAAAGCTTTGTCTTAAAATTAAAAAAAAAAAAGTGAGACACCTAGTTAGTTGATCAGGAGTGGGACGAGGTGGCTTAGATCTGAAATGTTTCGAATTATAACGGAAATGCATTTCAAAGGCTTTCTGTTCTCTTTCTAGGGCTTTACTGGTGGCTTTCAGTTTGTGTTTTCCAAGAGGTTTAGGGTCTGTGTGGTGATAACAAACACTATGAGGCATGTAGCATAAACCATACTGTTTCATGGGACTGACAGCATTACAGATGACAAAAACAGAATAATGATGGAGGGAGGCAGAAGGGAGGAGAGGGAATTTAAAAGGTTTAAGATGCTATGTAAGTGTGTGTAGACTACTTAAAATGAATGTATCCATTACGTATTGTAGACATATAGTAATAAAATAAATTTAAAAAATAATAGATAAACCTTCATTAGGTATTTTGAAAACAAA
>NW_004524589.1:3618570-3626574 GCF_000260255.1 Octodon degus | reverse complement strand
TCTCTTCCATCTCAAGGTCCTTTTTGACAAGTCCAGGGTCAATTTATTGGAGTCTTAAATGTCTTCAACGTATGTCCATTACTCTGAAAAGAAATACTCAGGATTATGAAAAAAAAACCAGTAAAATGATTTTCTGTCATTAAGCACACCATGGTGAATGAAAGGAAAAGCCAAGTGGTTAATATTTTGGTAGAGACATAAAGTCAAATGCTTCACATGTAGCTGTTCCTAAATAGTAACTATGATTTTCAGATTTTTATTATTTTTTTCATTCCTACCTCAGTTTGCTTTGATTAGTTAAATATAAATGGTATGCATTCTATGCACAGCATAGCAAAAGCAGCAAATGAAAACGAAAAGCCATTCCTGCGGCACGGTGGGGCGGAATGGCTTTCTCTAGGGGAACAAAAAGTAATCAGGCAGTCTACTCCAGGAGGCAGGGAAATCATTGCAACCAGACAACAGATAAATAAGCACCATTCTGCAGCTGAAGACTAGAGTGAAGAAATTGAATACATGCTCAGAAGAGTATTCTAAAATTACAGAAATTTTTGAAGACATGGTGATCAAGGGAAACCCCTATCTCTAAAACCAAAAACACATGGCAACAGATAAAACAATGTTGATGCATTAAGCATGTAGAAGATAGTAGGGATTCTAGAATTCTTTAGGGATTTTTTTTTTGTTCTTTTATTTTTTGGTTGATTTATTGTTTTTACTTTGTTAATACTGAGACAAGATCAGGTGCATCCAGGGTGGTATGGCTACAGACTGTTTTGTTTGTGCTGAGAACTGCAATTTGTATGCAAAATCAAATAAAATGCTATTTAAGTTTAAAATTTAAGGAAAACATAAGATGTGATCACAAAATACAGTGAAAAATTAAAAATTGAACTATAGTAAAAGACACATTGATATTAATTCCCTCAAAATACTCCCTCATGCATTAAACAAACCCACCCATCTTTCTTGTCACTTTCAGAAGCACAGTGGAACCTTCCTGTGGGTGTCTCCAGTTACACTGTCTTCCCTGCCTTGAAACAATTCCTTTGATGCACATTTTCACTCTGGGGTACACCTAGATGTCACACAGTCCCAGATCCAATAAATAAGGTGGATGACAATGCACCATGATATGTTATTTGACAGAAATTGCCATTAAATGTTTTGAGTTTGTTCAGCATGTGGAGGTACCCCTCACAGCATAACTCAAGGTGGATGACAATGCACCATAATATGTTATTTGACAGAAATTGCCATTAGATGTTTTGAGTTTGTTCAGCATGTGGAGGTACCCCTCACAGCATAACTCAAGGCATGAAAGGGGACCTCCTCCAGAACTCCGTAAGTTCACAGGAACAATGGAGTAAGTGTGTATCGTGGTTACTTTTCACTCATTGCTGGGACAAAATACCAACACCCCAAATGAAGGAAGAAAAGGTTTATTTAGCTAACAGTTAGTGGAGGTTTCAGTCCCTACTCAGCCGGCTGCAAGGCAAATGGCAACAGTTCATGGCAGCAGAAAACAACAAAGAAACTCTTTATATACCTTTTTTGTGCTGAATTACTCCAGGGTGGGTCATCCCTACCCCAGGGCATGGAGTCAGCAAGCTGATCCAGCCACGCTTGCAGATCTGGCTAAGCTGACATCTCAAGTTGACACAATGTATCAACCACTACAGTATGTTTCAAGGGAGAGGAAGAGTTGAGGGGGATTACTGTCCATATGGCTCTTACTCTGATCAATTTTACTGTGATAATTTTTTTAATTTAAGCTCTTATTATATATTTTGTTGGTACCTCATAGATGCAGTTTGGTAAAGGGCATGATCTTCTGGGTTAGGTGATATTAGAAAAGGAATGAGTAGAAACATACGTCCTTTTTCAAGAAGTTCTACAGTAATTCAGAAGTGATGTCATTATGTGGACTATGACAATAATGAAGGATTGGAAAAGAGGTAAAGGTCTCAGAGCTTTCAGGAGATGTGGGCTTCATAACTTGGACTCCTGCATGATCTTCTTACAAGTGTAGGGAGCTGCCTTAGGCCTTCCTCTCAAGCTGCAGATCTACCAATGTGGATGCTCTGCCAGGTCTACCTTGTCCATCCGGAAAAAGCTCAAATTCATGCAGTGATGTAGACTTCAAGACTAGAAGAGTGCTCATCATTTCTACCTTGCTACCTTTTAAATTCAGTACTTTTCTAAAGTAGCTCGTGCTTGCTGCTGAAGGTATTGCTTTTAGGTCTTGATACTATAGCAATCTAACTTAGTCCTATATGTTAACTAAGAACAAATCAAAAGGGAGACTTAAGATAGTGTTTCTTTAAACTAAAACTCAGGTTTTGGAACAATTATATAAAGATAAATTGCTAAATAAATTTTGATAGGGAAGATGTGTATTAGGCAAAGACTGGTATAGGTCTTTGAGGAATTTCTATTCAGATTAAAGATGTAATTTGTGCTGTACATTAAGGATATAAGATTCTCAAAAATATTTCTGTAGCTATGGTTTATCCAAAGATAACTTAATCATTCAATGAATATGATAAGCACAGAAAAGACTTGTTACATTAAAATAAAATCATTATATAGTTAAAATGAAACTAAAACATGTTGTTCATGCATAATATTTAAATTGTTCTTGAAGTTTTCAATAATTTGTAGGTTTAGACAGCAGAGAGTTAGAGGATTTTATTATATATAAAATCTTTTCCTTAGTGATCGTACTTCTTTTTCATATTACGCAATCTGTATGTACAATGATGAGTGATTTCATTGGAAAATAAAAATTGAAAAGGTAGCTATGTAAATACATAAAAATGTGTACTAGGAACTTCTCTCATACGGTCTAGCTGGAGATTTTAAATATTTGTGGAATAACAATATGGAAAAAAATTTTTTTTCTGAAAAGCTAGGAAGAATTTTAATACTCAGGAGGTAAGAGGATCTTGAGTTGAAGCCCAGACAGGACTACTTAGCAACTTACTGAGACCCTGTCTCAAAACAAAAATGTAAGGGTTGGGGATGTGGGGATGTAGCTCAGCTTGAAGGTCTTGAGTTCAATCTTGACTATCACTTTTGTCACACAAAACTCTGGGCAGATATGTAGATAATTCTGTATGATAATTTCCATGATTTATTCATTGTAATATTTTCTTCTTTTAGCCAGACAGTTTCTAAAAAAGAAATACACACACACACACACACAGACACACACACAAACACACACACACACACACACACACACAGGACACATTATAAGTTCTGTCTATGACTTTAACTGAATTATGAATGAAATCCTATAATCTCTTACATGTGTAAAGAATTAAACAAAATCATATTTTTCTAAAAATAACATTGAATTTTATAAAGTAAATTAAGGTGCATTTTCCACAGGAAAAGTTACATATATATCAATATCAATCAATTAAAGTTTTGAGACCTTGTACCAAATAAAAGATTTTTTTTAAATTTGAAGTTTTGAGATAAATATTTTGAGTGAAAAAGGGTTTACTGATCAATTTTGTTTTTGCATAGGGTCTCGCTATACAGCTCAGACTCATAGTGATCCTCTTTTCTCAGCCTCCTCAGCACTGGGATGATAGCCAGAATATCTGATTTCAAGGACAGCACTGCATACCTGAGGTTTCAGGGCTGACACAGCATGTGGTACCAGGGATCAAACCTGGGTCCTTGTGTTTGCTGGGCAGGCGCTTAGACCACAGAGCTATCTCTTCAGACCCCTAATCAAATTTTGATGTTAAATATTATTTCTTCTGGTCAGGTCTTTCATTTTTTAAACTATGGTTTATCGCAGTCTCAGAAGATGTATATAGAATAGTTTTCTTATAATATCTCATAAATTTCTCATAGTTTTAAATGTGAAATATATTGCATGCTCAATGGTGTAATAATTTATTATCCTTACTTTAGATATGATTTTTTCTTACTCTATATTAAAAATAAACCACGAAACATTCCATACCAATCAAATGCATGCAGTTATATTCCTAAGCTCATATTTTTTCGCTGCTAAATATCTTATTTGGTAGTCTATTGGACAAACTTCCTTGACATTGTCCAGGGATTTCTTCAAGCTGCAGATTGTATTTGGGAAGCTGCCCCAAGGCAGATTCTTGAGATAAGAGCTATAGAGAGATAGATAGTGTGTCCAGGACATCAGAAGAGACTGTCCAGGGTTGCAGGAAGCAAGGGAGTGTGTGTGATCAGTCTCCAAAGCTCTGGGCAGAAGAGTGAAAGATTGGGAGTGAAGAAAGATAGTGGAGGAAAAGAAAGAGTTATTCAGGGAGTGGAAGGTGGCTTCCAGGAGCTTCGGGGTGGTAGAAAACGGGAGTTCATTTAATAAAATTTACTATCCCCATGTTCTTGTCTTTATTTGTTTCAAAGAGGTGCTGAGTCTATTTCTCTTGGACTTATGCCTCTAATTGCTAGAACAATCTGGAGCATGCTGCCAGGGTAAGATTTTAAGTGTTTCAAGTGTAATGAGTTTCAATTCTGGATGCTATGTATGTCAATAAATGATTAATATAGTAATGATGTCCTCCTGTCTAAAGGATACAAATATAATTACAGAAAATCACATTTTTGCATTCAAAATCAAGTTTTTGATCTGTTACTTCATTTGCCTCATTTGCCTTTTGTATATTTTTCTCTATTTTAAAAATCATTAGCACATATTAGTAAGCATTCCTTCATCAAGGTAATTAATGGGCCTAATTCTTGAGGAACACAAATACTACCACAGTTCAAATTTGAAAAAAAGAATGCAAGATGTTGTTGATCAGTTAAATCATATTATTGTGATTCTAAAGTTTTTTCCTAGGCATAAAAGAAATAGAAAGTTTTGTTAGCATAACAGAAGTTCATGATTTTTTGTGCTTAATAATCTAAGAAACCTTAATTATCATTTCAAGTACTTCAAAGTTACAATCAAAACCAAATTATGAACCATTGTGTTAAATAAAATATGGTGTAAGATTAAGTAAATTTTGTGAAGATCTTGTTTATTGTACTGAAGAAAAACATGTTTCTATGATGTGTAGGATAATGACATGCAGGTGTTTTTTCTAGCTGTTCAACTTCTACCTTTCTGTAAATCTCTTGTATGCCATTTTGCTTGTAATTTTTGGCTTTCCTTTGTTTATGTAAAAAGTTATAAAAATATAGTCTTTCTTTTAGTACATGGTGTTCCTTGTAAGTGTTTTATTAAGCATACTAATGAGTTCCAGCTTGTCTTTTGCTGGATGGCCTGCTTATTAATGACCCTGGATAAGGGAAAATATACTTTTGCCTAAAATCTCTCATTCTAATCAAACCTACAACTTGCTCATCAAAACATGAGGTGAATGCCAAATCTGATTAACAACTAGAAAGTGTGTGAGACAGAAAATTAATTAAGACCTCGAAGAGCCTGAGCTTACATGGAGTTGTTTTAAGTGGTATGATGTACGACATGGTTTATAAAATGAGGCTGATTTAAAGATTTTTTTAAAATATGAATTTTAAGTGTCAGTAATGATCCACAAAAATTCATAAGCCAACATTCTTTTTGAGTCTTTGATCCTCCACAATAAATTCCCAATATCTTACTAAATTTGAAATTCAACATGAATTATTTTCCTATCTAACAGCAACTTGCTACTTATTTGTTTCAACTGCCCAATGTAGCATCATATTCTTAAAAATCACCTCTTCCCAACCTTCCAAATATGTAGAAAATATCTGGGAAATAAGTTGTTCAACCTTGCTTTTAACAAATGATGTATTGACAGGTTATGAATTGAAGAGTCATTACAGATAAATGTATCATTGATTAGTTACTATCATATTTCCCAACATTTTATTTTAAATAAATTAATTTAAAATGTAAGACAATTTAAACAAAGCCTTTAAAATGCCTTAGCTGAAGAACACTAAAATTAAGGAGGAGTCTAACATTGAATTAGTCAAACTAAAATACTAATAGAAAGAAAATCACTCAGAAACAATGTTTGTATTTTTAAAAAGTGCAGTAGACACAATGTTATGTTTATTATATTTTCTGTTGTAATTCAGCTGAGGTGTTCATTGTATTTATTTCCTCCTTTCCTGTCTTAGACATGTTAGACTTGACAGAAGAGGTTGAGAAAATGTGTAATTATATTGCTCACCTACTTTCATTGAACCAATTCTGCTTGCTGTCATACTTTGTATCAATAACCAAAAGCATACAGATATAATGACAACTAAATAATCTTTGTGATGATAATTGATGTAGCTTTTTTCTCTCTTACCACATCAATAGTAATTACTGAGATTTGTCCATGTAACAGCCGTGAACTGAATGTACAGCATGTTAGCCAATCTAGGAAATACAATGTGGAGATGTGCTGTTAAAGCAGGTAAGGAAACTGAGGTACGTCAGGTTAAATAAACTTTGCAAAATTACATGTGCAGTAAGAGTGGAGCTTTATAGAAAATACACATGATCTTTTGCCATGGGTTGGTGATTGGTTGCTGAAGGCATGACAAGACCAACTTGGGACTGCCAAACAATGAAGATATTCTATTGAACGTACACTGCAATTTTAATAATTTCATAAGTACTCATTGAAAGATGACCATTTTCATAGCATGCCATTTCATCCAGTGGGGCTGCATTAACTGCAACAAAATTTAGACATCTACCTATGGTTTTTACATCTGATTAGAATGGCAGAGTTTTCCAGTATTCCCTCTTGTTTGTATAGAATTTGTAGGAATTATGGGCTGGAATGGCAGGCAAGTCCTAAGACCACTGAAACTCATGAGCTGTAGCTCCCGCTTGAGTACCACACAGGTGACAGGTGCTGGGGGTGAACCTCGAAGTCAGAATCCATGGAGGACCACATTAGATGAATTTCAAAGCAGTCAGATAGCAGTGTATGACTGTACAGTCTCAGAGGACACATGAACAACTGGATAGCCAAGTCAATGGCAAAGGGAAGGAAGAACTGGGCACAAGATCTGGCTGTGCATGGCACAAAACATAAAAAGAAAAGAAAACCAATAGTGATAGCTTACATGGGGTCCTTCACAACAACCATAGCAGAAGGAAATGATGGTTTTCTTCATGAACTCTTAAAAACTAGAACACAAGTGTAATTCCTACAAGAAAAAGAAGAAATACTGGGAAATTCTGGCATTCTAATCAGAACGCAAAAACATACATAGGTGTGTGAGTGTTGTTACGGTTAATGCAGCCTCACTGGATTAAATGAAAGCTATGAAGATGATAGTCTTTCAATGAGTACTTGTGAAACTATTAAAATTTCAGTGCACACTTAATAGGATATCTTTAAGTAGAAATAGATTTCACAGTTCAGTTGCAGTGTGTATTTCCATGTAGGAGATATCATTTTCATGCTCAGTGTATGTAGTGGCCAAACGTATAGGAAGACTCAGTTTATACTCTGACGAATTCTACTCCATTGGGCAATTTCGATATGATTTGCTAAAATAAGCCTCATCGAGACAGGAGCCAGGATGACATTAACAGAGGTGCCAGTGTCTCACAGCAGAAAGGGGGAGCCAGAAGAGCTTTGTGTCACCTCTTTGTTTGTGGCGGCCGTGGAGGTAGAGGAAGAGTAGCAGGAAGGGCCTGAAGGTGAAGGGAGCAGAATGTCAGGGGTACTGTTATTTTTCCTGCTAGAAAACAATTTAATCCTTAAAATCTACCTCTCGGTTTATCTTTCAGTGAGCTTAATATACTCTAAAGAAAGTGATATCATGGGAAGAATGAGTCTAAGAAATCAAACAGTACATCAGAGCATGGATGTCAACTCTGTTAATTATAATTCTTTGGGGGTCGGTCAGATGGCTCAGCGGATTAAAGCGGCTGTTTAGGCAGACTCAAGGACTGGGATTTGATCCCCGGGGCACGCTGAGATGATGATTGACCCTGGGTGTGGTGGCACGTGCCTGTAATCCCAGAGCTTGGGAGGCTGAAAACAGGAGAATCAGTAC
>NW_004524589.1:3604093-3618400 GCF_000260255.1 Octodon degus | reverse complement strand
TATGTCTAGGCAGCCAAACAAGATACATAATAATTTCTGATACTCAGGTTTCTTTTTGGTAATATATAGGCGAAAATACTTGATTACAAGGATGACTTGATTTGATGACAAAAAGGAAGCTGACATATACTAGACATTTAATTGAAAGTTTTAATAATCTACTTAGTATATATTCTGTACGTGCATATGTCCTCCAAGGAATTTTTACTTATTTCATATACTGAATCTTACCTACAAATTAAAAAGAAAATCTTTGCTTAAAATTGTTTTTTAAGCTGAAGTAAGACACTGAACATTTTCAAGAAATGGAATTTTCCTTATATGTGACTCTTGATTTTAAAAAGAGTGTTTGAGGCCAGCAAGAGAGCTCAGCAGTCTAAGGCACCAACTTAGGCAAGTTCAGGAAGGTGCAGGGGACAACAATTCAGTCCCCAGCACCACATACCTTACCAGCCCCACCCTTACGGCAGGCTGAGTGGACAAAAGTAGTAACTAACTAACTAACTAAATAAATAAATAAATAAATAAATATAAATAGAAAATAAAAAGAGAGTTTGTGAAGTCAATAAATCAAGTTTTGTTCCATAAACATCTATGTACCTTGTATATAAAAAGTTCAAAGTGCAATTTATATCAGAGAAAATATGGATGATGTATCAAAGCAGTAGAAAAAAATATTATTCCATGTGATTTCTACTTGTAATGAAATGATTAAGTGACAAAATTTAAATAGCATTTACACCAAGTGCCTAAAAAAGTCTATCTTATAATGTCACTTGTCTCATGTACTTTGTACACTACACTGTTTTGCTTTTGTTTCATTCGTGAAATCTAATATGGCAATCCTTCTTTGTCAGGAGATGTAATGTTACAAACCATAGTGTTTTCTGGAGTTACATAATAACAAAATAACCAGTAAGTAACAAATTCTTGCAATCGTGTGCTTAGGGCTTCACGATACGATGTTACAATGTACATACATTAATTTTGTCTGCATTTATAGATAGCAATTTAAAATTGAACAAAAGTAAAGAAATTTCACTTACTAGTCATACCTAAACAGTAAGTGGGAACAATTAGATATATTTGTGAAACAAATATATTTTGTAACACGGGCTACTGAAAACTTTAGCTGCTTGGTATTTCCCATGTTAGACTTGAAATGGTTGTATGAGTTTTCCCACAGCAACCAGGAAGAGGAGAGGATGAGGAGGAATACAGTGCATTTATTTTGAATTCCATTTCATGCCATCTTATGATCAAAGATAGGAAGCTTGTTGCACGCCAATTTAGCACAAATAATCCATACTTGCATATTGATAACTACAATTACCTTAAAAGGTAACAAGTTTTCATTTTGACCTATAGATAAATTATTCTAAATCTTTACTTGACAGAATAAATACTGGAAAGTGAAACTCAAATTGGTGAGAGAGCTCTGGTGTTATGTTTTTGATCAAAAGCAAGAGCCGAGGCATGACAGGTAACAAGAAAAATACAGGTTTGTAACCGATATGGAGATGATGGCGCCCAGTGGAGGCGGTGGGTCATGGGACCCTGAACCAGTATTATTTGGTTAGTCACAAGGAAGGCTGTAAATGCATTCCGTGTTTTATTATGTATGAGATTTTAAATTTCTTCAATATTTTCCATGTAGAGGTTTTAGAAACCTATGAATATATTACTGTTGCCTTCTATGGCATATATAAAAGAGGCAAATTTTGACTAAGATGAATTTTAGTCATTGCTGAAATAGTTTATCTAGGCAATGCCATAAAACTTAATATCTCAAAAAAATTTGAAGTATATGAGTAAAAAATTTGTTAGTTCAATTTGCATAAGGTAAAAGTGATATAAAAGGTGGAACAAAATTATGTGTTTGAAAAAGATAAAGGAAGATTCTCAGTAAATGTTATTCTGGAAAATAGAGCGTGAGCTTAATATATTACATATATACCCATTCTCTGAGATTAAACGTCAAGAATATTTATGCAAAATTGGAAAAAGAAACAACAAGTAAAAGTTATAAGAAATTAAGAAGTGAGAAAAAGAAAAAAATGAGAAAAGAAGACAAAAAAATTAAGTGTTCACTGCTCCTATCATAAAATAGCAGAAATCTGCAGTACAACTGTACAAACCATCCTGCTTACTTACATGTCTACATCTCTTTCCTCTACTCCCTATCCTGTCCTTTTCCTCATTGGAAGACAACACTATATAATAGAACAAATATTATCGAATCATATTATTTTGTTTAGTGAAATTCTGTATCATTTGCAATTTTCTCTTTTTTATTAGTATTTTGTAATCTATTATTATTATTATTATTATTATTATTACTACTTTGGCAGAATCAGGGATTGAACTCATGCCCTTGCACTTGCCAGGGAAGCACTTATTCCACTGAGCCATCTCCCTGGCCCCTGTATTCTCTTCTAAAAAAGAATATATATATCTATATCTATCTATCTATCTATCTATCTATCTATCTATCTATCTATCTATCTATCTGACTCATAGTCTTCCACATATATCAATCAAACTGGTGATATTAATGTAAATATCTGTTTATGGAAAATTGCTATGGATGTGGGCATCAGATAGAAATGAAGGAACAGTTCATGCCTTTGAAAGTACTTATGGATTCAGACTGGGTGAAGTTAATAAAGTTGGTCATGCAGGTTGTGATGACACTGCAGTGCTTATCACCAGACTGTACTTATTAATCCAGACAAAACATCCCAGAGCACACCCAGCACACTCCCACTGCTGTTTTGTTGTTCTTGCACTGATCTTCTAATGAATAGATGGTTGTGGAAGACAATCCAGGCAGGGGAAATGGGAAGATTAGATCAGCTCTGCGGTTTTGATTGCTTTTCTGAATGAGGTCATTTGCGAAGGTAGAGTGTGTCAAGACAAGGGAAAAGATAGAGATGATCAGGCCATAGGATAAAGCACAGTACAAGTCCTACTATCAGACAAATGGGCTGTGACAATCAAGCAGCACCACAGCAACAGGGTAGAGTGATGCTTCTCAGGACAAACAACAAGCTATTGACTCACATTACAAGATGGGTGACTCTCGATTATGTGAATAATTATGAAATGATTAAAGTCATTGTTGGAATAGTCACCTTCAAAATGTATATGATTGCATTTATAGAAAAAGGCGTGAATGCAAATGAAAGGTGGCAAAAAATAGAATCAGTGGTTTTGTATGGATGCAGCATGGGAATACCTAGGGGTAGCTGTCCAGTTAGTGTTCACAGATGCATTCAAAATGATTATTCTTGTGGTTTTGTAAGTGTGTGTGTGTGCGTGTGTGTGTATGTGCATGTATCAATGGTACATTTAAATATAACTACTTTGTAATAAATTCCTTATACTTCAATTAGATCTATTTTTGAACCCAACTTTCCAGGCTATATTTGTTTGTTTATTTATTTATTTATTTATTTTGTGGTCAGCTCATCGCACTCTCGGGCAGGGCTGGTGCGGTGTGTGGTGCTGGGCATCCAACTGCCATCCCTGCATGCTTGCCTAATTTGCCTAAGTAGGTGTTTTAGACTGCTGAGCTATCTTGCTGGCCCTCCAGAGCTATTCTTGACCAGTAATCTTGAGTTTACAGATTTAATATTAAGAACCTTCAGAGTTATCCGAATGAGGCAGGTGGAAACTCTTTATTATTTATTATATAGAGATGTTCTCTGAGTGAAGAGTAGATATTTTTGTAAACAAAAACAAAAAAGCCCACAAGGGGCCAATGTTCTTGTTGAAACTTAGCTGCTATTACTAGTAACTGGATTGTTTATGATAAAAAATACAGAGCTGTACAATAATAGAAAATGTATGCTGCCATATTTTCTTTGCCTGCCCAGTTACTAAAACATTTTGTTTTACTCTAAATGGCACTAGGGACTAAACACAGGGACTTTGCCATGAGTTTTATCCCCACCTTCTCTTTTCATTTCCTTTTCTTTCTTTTTTTAACTTTGTGATAAGATCTTGTTGTCACTAAAATTCTCATACTGGACTTGAATTTGTATTCTTCTACATCAGTCCCCAAGCATGCCAGGATTTACAGGTAAGCACTACCACTACCACACCTGGTTAACCACTTAACTTTTAAAGGCTATATAAATTGTCTAGTGTTAAAAAAAGTTTTCAAACAATTTTCTCATAGAAGTTTCAGCCATTGTGTGAACTGTTTATTGTTGGTAGTTCATTGTTGTTGTTTTCATAAAATCTCTTGTAAATCTATTATACTTCATATTGAACTTACAACAGGAATAGAACATTCCTAGTGCTAAGAGAAAGAATAATGAGATATCAGTGGTTTGAAAAATAATTTGTTCTCCAAACTTTAGATAGGATATCATGTCCGCATCTTCTACAGCAATTAATCACTAGGAAGAATATATGCAATGTGTTGATTATTGAAACTGTCCTACCAATTTGATTTGAAACTGTTCACTGCTATTTGTTTATCAATAAAATTATGCAAAAATAATATAATAAAATAAAATACTAAAAAATAAAATAAAATAAAATAAAATGAAGGTACTTGGTTTGCATAATTACTTACACATACTTTTTTCCAATTGCTGGAAGTGTTCTAGCTGGCCTATTTATCTAGAGTAAAACTTCAGTGATCATGTTGTGTGTTCCAGGTTTATTCTTTGGGAAAATCAAGAAAACAAAACATTATTGTCTAAGATCAATAGAGAATTTTTTAAACATCTTTTTTTCCATAATTTTATTGAGAAACAAATAGCAATGAGACAGTTTCAAACCAAATTGGTAGGATAGTTGCAATAATTAACACATTGTATGCATTCTTCCTAGTGGTTAATTGCTGTACAAGATGCAGACTTGATATCCTATTTACAAACACTATTAGAACAAATCCCTCTATTCATTAAGAGAATGCAACTATATATATATATTTTGCATCTGTGTATTCAAAATGGTTAGGATAGATAAATATAGAATTTTTGGTTGTAAATTGAGACGCAGGAATCAGAGCCACTGTATTATTACTGTGAGTGTAAATACTGTGCCTTATCTGCAGGTATCAGTGAGTGTACACACACAAGCCTACGCTCTCCACTTGCTGCCTGTGCTGAGAGTATGCTGGGAACATGTGTGTATAGGGTGTCAGACAGGGCTTCTTGAGGCTGTTGTCCATAACAACCTAAAGTGATTGATAAGCCCATCTCCCTTGGCCTCACTTCCCTGCTTCCTGTAGTGAAATAGGCAAGAGTTTACACCTTAGCTGCTTGGTGAAGATGCAATGGTCCCGGTTGTCATTAACATCAGGCACCAGCTGCATGTGCTAAATTAATGTCAACGTCTGGCAACCTTGGCAGAAACAAAGCATGGATCCTCGGCAACTCTGATCCATTTTTCCCACTTGTAACTTCCCCTTTAGCAACACCTGAATGAGATTATTCAGGACTTTAAAAATGGAGAAATTAATTGCTAAGGACCAAAATAACATCTGGAGTGAGTTACATAGAGATTCTTAACTAAGACATATTGGTATAGAAATCCATGTGGTAATTCACTCTAAGAGTTTTACAGTGGCACTTATATAGAAGTGTGTGTTCAAGTGTGGCTCTCAGAAAGTAAAAATGAGACTCCCACAAAACCACAAAATGTGAATTTATGCCCAAGATTTCATTTAACATAGTAACTACTTAAGAGACTGATAAGATATTAAAGTTTAAAAGAGGATCAAAGAATAGATTTATAGATTGGTCAGTCAAAGGAATGGGGAAGGAATGCTAATAGATACAATACTGATTAATGTCTTTCAAGGCAGTAAACAGTAACATCTGGTGTTATTCTTTATTCTGGACAGAAGGTATTTATATTGCTATTGAATAAAAGTTATATTTATTGGTCTCAGACAACAATCAATTACATTGTTGGTTGTTTTCTTTTTGCCAGCTTTAATTCTTAAACAATTGTTGATCATACTTAGTATTAGTAAATAGTGGGACAATAGGGCACATGCATGTGATGCCAATAATTCCCCAAGCAAAGTAGCTGCTGGAGTACCTCGGCATCTCTTTTGCCTATTTCCAAATTTAGTCAGTTTTCATGACACTGGTTAAGATATAGTGTCAATGCTGATGACTTTGGCCTTAGATTTCACATTTGTCCTCCCACATCTGATCTGTTTTGGTGTCTTCAGGGGTCATTGCAGTTATGTCTAATAGCGCAAATGTGTACTTTATCCACAGCTACCACTGAAATATGTCATTAGTTTGCAGTTGGATTTTGTTTTGCTTTTCTTTCTCCTACACGTCATCGTTTATGGGTTACATTAAACTACCTTCAGCGAAGTATGTGTGTATGTGTCTTTTTTTAATTTTTTCTTTTCTTTTTTTTTTGGTCTAGTGGAAGATATGCACGTTTTTCTCATAGAGGTTATTGAATATTTGTTATATTCTAAGTGCAATCTGCATATTATTCCATTTTTCTATTTACTGCATGTGACAATGGGACAAACATGATCATCATTTAATGAATCAAGGTGTATCCTTTAAAGATGATAAAATAAAAACGATGCATGGGTGGCATCTTGTCAAAAGTGAATCATTTAATAGAAAATGGAGCCTATGCTCGATCTGAATTCTTTTAGGCTAAAGTTAGATATGTCCATTGCAATGTTAACTATTGCAAAAATGGCATTGTTTTGTTCTTAATGCTCCTGACATTCAGTTCTGCATTGAGTTAACTTTCAAAGTTTCTTTTCTATTTATTTCCCAGGTACCAGGATGTGAGTTCACACGCCTATCTCACTCAGCCAGGGAAGAGTCACCCTTACTAGTCACAAACACTTTTATCTTGCAAAGCCAGTGCCCTTCAATGCAGTGACCACCTTGAAGGCCACTGAATATGTCTTACCCCTCTCAGCCTGTCTATCTGCTTGTATTAACCTGTTTCAAAATTACCTTTGCTCATTACATTTAGACAAGTAATTCTTACTCTAGCTTGGTACATTTCTCACTGGGAGAAATAGTTATTTTTACAAAATCCTGTTAATGATATTTTACTTCAAGAACCAAGACCTGTTCCACTTGTTTTTTGCCTTTGCCTTCTTCAAATCCTTATCCTCTGATTCTATCTGAAAGAACAAAATGCCTGTTTAATTTGCAATGTTCTTGCTGAATTCCAACTTTCTGAATTCCGTACTATCAAAGAAGCTCAATTTATGTTTTGAAACACTTTCCACTCTAAAGCACCTTCAGCTCATTTTTTTATCTCCTGCTGGGTCTTACACATGCATGTGTTGCCGTTTTACACATTGGATGAAACTTTACTTCTTGGCATCGGAGAATTGGCATGTGTTCTGAGATGTTTTGAAATGTGATATTTCCCAAATAATTAGCATTCAACCTTTAAAAATGAGAGTTATTCTTGGATGTGGGGTCAAAGGGATAGTTTCAGGAAAAATAGTGCATTGTTCTGAGAAAGTCAGATTTGTTTAGATCCTATTTCTGATGAGGTTCACAACAAGCATGGTCATCTTTAACACAACTATCAGTGTGGCCTTTGTGAATCACTAGCATAGTCATGCTGTGTCTGATTTTAAAAGCTGTCTATGGGTCTTCAACATCCTATAGAACAAAATAAATCTCTGTAGTATGATGTTAAAGAACTTATTTTGTCCTCAAACTCTGTTTCTCACATTATGTTCTGTCTTCTCTTTCTACCTCATAGAACCCTATCATTTCTCCACCATAGAAAGTATTCCAGTCCCTCCGTGTTTCTCCATAATGCACCTCTGCATAGCTGGAAGACACAATCACGTCTTCCCTAAGCAAAGTCTCAGCTTGAGTGCAAAGCCCAGTATAGACCTCTGTGAACATTTTCTTAGCTAGCCCTATCTCCTCACTATTTTGCACTCTTCAAATATAACTGTTACCTTGGGGCAAAGTGAGCTTCATGCTCAGCACTCCTGGAGCTATGGTACTATTTTCCAGGCAGGTATGGATCCCACTTTTATTAAAATGTGAGCATTTTATGGATAGAAACTATGGAGTTTTGTCTCTATATTTCTGGAATAGGCACATGTCTATCAGACCATAGTAGATATCGAAATCTATACTTGAGAGAGTAATAAGTGAAGCTATGACAGTAAAATGTGTTTTCATAAAGAACAAATGGAGCATGACTTCAGGAGTATCTACAGAACTACAAAATGCAGATACGTAATCTGGTAGAGAGTTCTTAGATGTAGCATACAAATAAGCAGAAGGGGCCAAGTTATGAGTATGGGGCAATGACACCCTTTGATTTTTTTCTGGGGAGAGGTCATAAAAGAAGTTAGAATACTAGCCTCAAGTAAATAAAAATATTGAGAAAAGTATTAAAGTCTTAGACGCAGAAGAGTAAGAGTCAACTCATTATTGGAACTTGGCTGTAAACGAAAAGTTGTTTGTTTGAAAAGAATCAAAGTATATTGTCCAATTGGCACAAGTTGCAAAGTACCAGTGATGTAATACTACACGAATGTCCTGTGACCAGGGACAGACTTCTGTCAGTGTTTCTATGTCTAGTCAAATCCGTTCATACCACTCCTCATTCATGGAAAGAACAGAATTCAATGAAGGCTGGTAGTGGTATTTTCTCATGGAAGGAGTTATTTAAGTTTTGTGTCCCCTCTCTTCTAGTTGGGCTTCCTATATTCTGAGCTTGTTATTTTGTGTTGGTAGTGGTGGCTGTTGTATTTAATACACAGCACACTATCTACTTCACACTTCTATACCAATTGTACAGTGTTTTTACCGCTCCATGTCATTTTGCATCTTTCTCTTCTTGAAGATGTGTTTCCAGCTTCCAGCCAACTCCTGACGATCCTTTGTCGGTTTCAACATATTAAGTGTTTTATGGCAATATCAGGGCTGGAACCTTAAACTTCTGAGGGAAGGGATCCAGAAGCAAACTCAGGATGTGGATCACTAAGGAAGGTACAATGGTCACCTTATATTCCCAAACATGTAAGAAGGATTAGTTCTGCATCCTCTTGTTCTTGGATTCCAGAACCTCTCTAGAAGCGAAGCTCAGATAATATACAGGATGTTAATTGTGCTTCTCGATGTATATATTTATTCACTTTTATTCAGGAATACTGGGCCTAGCAAAGTGAACAAAAACAAACCAGAATTGTAACATTTTACTTATTAAACAGTGGACAAGAAAACCTAAGGCAGCCAGAGTTTACTGTCTGGTAAACTGTAACCAAACGAGGGTACAGAGTACAGATTGTCTCTGATGTGCCATGCTTCAAATGGGTAGCTGTGCTGCTCCACATAAAGACATTGAGCTATAAGAAGCTTGCATGTGTTTTACTTCTCAGTCTATGAAAGAGAACCAGCTATTTAGTTGTAGTACCAAAGCTTTTATTTATGTTTATTTATTTAGTTTTTTAAAATTTCACCCACTCATGCAAAAAGTCAGTTTTGTAATTAGTGAGATGGAAATGAATGGACTAGGGGGAAAGTTGGTTGAATACAGCAGGCCAAATAAATCATCATCTGAGAAAAAAAAATAATACACTTAGCAATGGATTTGTACACAGAGAATGCTCCGTGGCTGACCTGGACAGTAGTTCCAATAATCTTACTGCCCAATTTCCTGGCTTCTTTGGTTAAGGATGTGGCCAGGGTTGGGTTCTGTGCTGTAACTCTGCTCCAAAGCCTCAGCCTCCATTTGTACCTATACAATGCAAATACCACTGCTGCCTTCTCTTAGAGGTCAAATCATTTCCTGTACAAGATTTGTCCTTCACTTACTGTTTATTCACATCATCTATTCATCTAACAAGACCCTTCCATGCATATTTTAATCCTGTGATTGTACATTTTACAAAGGAAATGTATGTAGTTTTGTCATGCAAAAATTACCTGAAATATTCAAAAGTATTAGCACTGTATTCCCAGCCTAGTAAAGGTGCTATCAGGAGTTGGGGAGCCTCTGAAATATTTGATTCCATTTAAAAACATGTTATATATTACTTTTCCATAAAACTAATTCTGTCTCTAAAACATCTTGCCAGTTTTCCCAAGAGAAAGCTGAAGTTAAACAAAACATGTTTCAAATGTGGTCCATCTCCTGCGGAACACGTGGCACCTAATTCAGTTGAGTGGTGTCCCAGAGATAAGGCCAAAACAAAGTGGTCAGAAAATCCTAAGAGATCTCACGGTGGGCTTGTTCTTTCTCCTCCTGTTCCACAACAGTCTTTCACCAGTGTTTCTCAAACTCACTTGAGGTTAAACAAAAAAGATCATTATTTTCATTTGTTTTACCCCTAGTTACGTAAATTACGATTATTTTTTATGGTTCCTATCATTTTAAATTCTTCTTAAAGCAATTTAATGAAAAAGATAAACTAAATAGATTTTTAATACTTCAATAAAGAAGTATCACATGTCACAATTACCTAGGCATTATCTCTGGTGTTTGTTGAGTGAAATCTGAGGAATAATCTCTTCAATAATCCAGCCTTCCCCTCCTCAGTCTTTTTCATAAGTCCACCCTAAGTTCAATGAAACAGAAAACAAAGTAGAAACATATTTTGAAGCATAATTATTACAAAATGCTTCCAGTTTATATTTTTTGCAAAATGAATAAAGTCTGCAGGTTTAAGCTCTTTCCTTTCATCCGGATCTTCTCTTTGTCACAGAATCCTTTGTCATGTAATGAGAAGTTGATGAATGATGAAATTTGAAGTTTCACCGAAGAGGAGACTATTTTGAAAAATAAACATTTTTCTCAGTTTTTGTATCCATAATAATGTTAATTGTAAGGCAACAGAGCAGGAACTGAGATATTTGGTTGAAATAGAAGCGCAGTAAAAACACAGGCTGTGCTGACAGCTGATAGGATTCCAAATAGCCTCCCTCTGATTTGCAGTCCATCCGTCCAGGTGTAAATATTTATTAAGCTTGATACAAAGTAATTCACAAAATGATTAACAGGATGTATTACAGTTTTTCTTGGAATGCTGAGCTGAATATGCATTTTATTTAGTATATCAGCAGAACCCAAGTTTTGTTCACAAACAAAAGCAGTCTAATTTAAACTGTCTCAGATCTTTGCCAGACTTTTATAACTTTTATTAGAAATGAGTATTTTATATGCTTACTCAAATGCATGCAGAAGGGGGTTCTTTATTGTTATAATTTCATTTCAATAAAAAAGTAAGAAGAATTGAAGCACTGAATAAAATTTGAATTACTAAGCAAAGTGAGAAGTAATTACAGTTTTCAACAGTGCATTACTCGATGTATAAACTGTATAATTAGAGATCTTTATGCAAATTCCTCATTTTATAACACTAAAATAAAAAAAAATAATTTCCACACAGTTAATTGGTAATACTACCAGTCTACTACCCTCTGTCTCCCAAAACATTCACAAAATATTTTGGAATAATCACTTTGAAATCTTTTAACTTTTTCAGTAATACATTTTTAGAAGGTTTGATTTTTATTAATATACTCTCTGTATGTTAGAATGCTATGCTTGCATGCTGCGTAATTTAAAATATAGTATTTCTCAAAGAAGCTACCATATACAAGTTGAAGCCTTAAGTTTGATAGCTTCTGCTATATTTTTCTGTACCTGTTAAGAGGCTTTTAGTAATGAGATGAAAGGTGATATAGAATGACAGTAACTATCAAAGCTTTAACATCATAGGCTCTCAGATCTATCCTAGACTCATTTAATACTGTTACATCCTGGAATAACTCATTTATATAACTACCTTAATCCTTAGTTCTCTATACTATAATACTAGAGCTATGAAAGCAGGTTCTTAGGACCAGTGAGATAGCTTAGTGGGCTAAGCACCTGTTTAGACAAGCATAGGGACCGGGATTTGATCCCCAGCACCACATGCCATCCAGCCTTGCCCCCTGCAGGTACTGAGCTGGCCACGGAGATGGGGTGTGGTGGCACACACCTTTAATTCCAGTGCTGGGGAGGCTGACAAAAGGAGGATCATTGTAAGTTGGAGCTGGGAAGTGAGACGCTATACTAAATACATAAAAAAGCAGGTGCTTAATAGAGTATTGTGAAAAAATAATAGTACAAAGTAGGATAAGCAAATAGCATACTAATTATTATTGCTACTATCAATATAATTCAAAATTTATGAGTAGAGTTTCCAACTATTTATAAATCTTAATTTGGAAAAATACACCACAAATGAGAAAAAATCAGAAATTTCCTAGAAATAATTCATCATAATTATCCTCCTTAGCTCACTTGAGTATGTAGATCTTTCCTTAATGAAAAGAAGCTATGAAGAAGAAAATTCCCATTCTGGAACATTCTAGTTTAGGGAACAGAAAGGAGAACTCATTGGGTCATGACCTAAAAGAGCAGAACTTCACTGGTGAAAACCTCTGAGATAATCATTGTTGGGCTAAAACCCTGCCATAATTGCCAGAGATTCAGAGTAGACAAGCATATGAATTAATCTGAGGGCTACCCAGTTATAAAGGAGCCTCTATATCTGTGTGAGATTAAGTGCCAGGAAATTGGCCAGAAAAGCAAATATCAATGAAAAGTCCCTTGACCTTTCTGGTAGAGAGAGTAGAGTAGAAAAGAAAACATTTTGAAAGACACTAGAACATTCTGTCTTTGCCAAGTCTGTACGCAGGAGACATTATGCACTCAGAGCCTCTGTCGTGAAAGTTTTATCCAAACCTAGTTTACCTGGCAGAAAAGACATATTTAATTCAAGAAAATATTGGGCTTCCACATGGAGAATGGTAAATAACCCCAGCTTATTCTAGACTTCTATGGGAGAAGAGAGATGGCTGGCTTTAGCTCACTCTAGCCATCCTGCTAAGATGCATTTGTGAAGTTCATAGTCTACAGATGCAGCTTCAATACAGGCCTGAGACCTCCTCACAGCACAGAACACTCCCTCCCCTAAATTTTTCCCCATCTTCCTCAAGGTCTATTTTCAGCTCTTCCTTTTTCCAGGTAGTATGTCCACATTTTCAGGAAAAAAAAAATGACAATACATGCTAAAAGGTGATGCTCTTTACCCTACCACACCCTCTAAAACTTACATGGCCATAGGAAAAATGATAATGAAACATAACAGGAGTTTTGAATGTGAATTCTAATGACTGAAAGATTTTTCTGGCGAAAGTGAAGAGCATGCTAGAACAAATTGGCAAAATAAATAGAGATGACAATCTTAAGAACAAAAATAATTGGTAGAGTTCAAAAATGAAACAAGTTGAAGAGTCTTATACAACATCATATTAGGAATATGATCTAATGATACAAATCAAGAAAGAGAAATAAACATTGGGTATACATATTGGAAAGGAAGAAATAGAGAAGAAAGATTTGTACTAATAATGTTTGGACAGGATATCATGTCTGTATCTCATTATGAATAACTACTATGAGGGCAATACTATGCAATGTATTAATTATTGAAAAGGTCCCATTAATCAGTTTTGAAACTGTCTCATTGCTATTTTTTCTCAATAAAATTACGTAAAAAATAAACCATATACTTCAAGAAAAAAAAAACTGTCTTTGTTCCTACATGACATGATGCCCCATAGGAGAATTTAAAAGTTAATTCACCCTCAAAAATGAAAGACTTAAGTTCAAACTAATCAAAAAATTGTGCAAGACTGACCTGCAAAATACAACAAAATTCTGATGAAAGAAATGAAGGCCTAAATGAATGCAGAGATACACTATATTCACTGTTAGAAAGGCTCATTACAACCAGGGCATTAGTTCTTCCCAACTGGCTCTATAGATTTGATGTAATCCCAATCAAACTTGCAGCGAGCTACTTCATAGCTATTACTGGGATGGATCTCAAGTTTATACAGGGAGACAGAAGATTCAAACTAGCCACTCTGCAAGAGAGGAGCAAAGCTGGAGAATAACATATTGAGATAGCAAGACTGTTTGGGACAGTAAGAGAAATAGTACGTTATTAGCAAAAAAAGTAGATTAGTGGAATGGATTAGAAAGCCAAGAAAAAGACCTACATTGGAAGTCAACTGATTTTTGACAAAGGAGCAAAGGGAATGCAGTCCAATTAGCATAAACTTTTCAACAAATTATACTGAAATAAAAGGACATTCACATGTAAAAGTAAACTGAAGAAAACTAGAGAT
Organism: Octodon degus; assembly: GCF_000260255.1. Taxonomy (NCBI): domain Eukaryota; kingdom Metazoa; phylum Chordata; class Mammalia; order Rodentia; family Octodontidae; genus Octodon; species Octodon degus. The sequence goes on along the minus strand of NW_004524589.1, from coordinate 3,604,223 downwards.
AAATCACATGTACTCTATGAAAATTAACTCAAAAGAGATCATAGACTTAAATTTGAATCAGAAAGTTACAAATTTTAAAGAAGATAGCATATGTGAAAACTGATGATTTTGAGTATGACATTGACTTCTT
>NW_004524589.1:3601066-3602298 GCF_000260255.1 Octodon degus | reverse complement strand
TGAAATCTATATGCTTTCCTCTCAGTGTTTGCTCTGAAGCTAAAACTGCTGCCAAAGAAAAATATAAATATAAAGTACTTGCTGTACACAAATTAGAACATTTGAAAAATATTATCTGTTTCTGAAGAGTAGGTTCTAGAAGGGAATCTAGAAAGTGTGTGTATGTCATGTACAGATGCATAAGCATAAATGCAAATGGTGCATATATTCTTTGTAATGAGATGCAGCCTATGGTGTGTATTGCAGCGTTCTCTGTCTCCTACATTTCTTCATGTTTATCCTGTTAGTGATAAAGATGTGGAGAGGTTGGAGAGTCTTTTCTACTTATGAATATTTGCTTCACAGATTCTTAAAAGAGAATAGCATGTATTTGAGTCATCAATTGCATTTTTTAAATAAGCCATTAAGTGTTTTGCTATAGATGGGCTCATCTTATTCAAAATAGGGAGCTCTGCTCAGGAACCATTTTTTAAAAAGCATTAAGTAGTATTCTGCCATGTTTCTTTCAACTTTCCATTAAGCAAGGAACTAATGGCCTAACGAGTCAATTAGATAGCAGTGTGCACTTTGAGGAATGATTAAGGATCACTGAGCTCATACAGTAATACTTCATCTTATGAACAACTGCAAGTATAAAAAAAACTGTGACTATCTCTGAACTGCAGAACTGCCAGTGCAAATATATATGTTGTGCAATTTTAAAATTAATTTTAACAACATGATGCAAGTGTTTCTGTAGATCTCTGGCTTCTCAGAAATTACTAAATAGCAGATAAAGTAGTACGTGATTTATAACAATTTATAAGGTAAGTCTTTTGTCATCAACAAATTATAATGATCAAGTATCTTATTTTTATAGCCAGATGTTTGTAATGAATTAAAAGCATTTATGGTGATCACACATACATATATGCCATTAAGAAAAACTTTTTCTGCGTATCATGCCAGGAATATGGAGAGCATTTGTACCTATAAGCAAAAATAGTTAGGGGTGACTACTCATCACTGGAGGAGCTTGAGTCCTTGCTGTCACTGAAGATGCGGTTCTCTTTGATACTTATACTGAGTGCTGCTTCCGGGCTGCAGTGCAGATCCCTCAGCTGCTGGCGCAGCTATTCATCCCTCTGGCATACTTTCTAGCTTCCACCCTCTGGCCTTTGGGCCTTCCCCGGCAGATCCTTTGACAGATGTGCATGAGACATTGTTGGGTCACGTTCTGCAGCTGGACTCAC
>NW_004524589.1:3586563-3599861 GCF_000260255.1 Octodon degus | reverse complement strand
AAACACTTATCAAAGGAATACATTTAAACTTTATTTCAATTTATACTGGGACTAACCTCCAAAGGCACATTACTGTGTTACATTGGTAAATATCAACTGCTAAATATTTGGTAAGGAATTTCTGGATTTTTTTTTTTTTTTGGGTGCAACCAGGGATTGAACTCAGACCCTTGTGCTTGCCAGGCAAGCACTTGTTCTACTGAGCCATCTCCCAGGCCCAGAAATTTCTGGAAAACATTTTTTTATTACTATCATGGAGAAAATACATGGATTAAATCATAAGATTAAAAGAAACAATTTTTATCTATAAAATTTTAAGAGAATTGTAAAGATGTTTTAGGAACTAGGTTATTGAAAAATATTTTCCTAAAAAATATTTTGATTGCATAATTAAATGTGTAGTGCTGATTTTAAGTTTAAGTTGAATTAAAAATAAAATTTCACTTATTACAAACTACATGCATTCATCAAAGTAATCCTCCTACTAGTACAATTGCTTATTGTTAATGAAACAGAAAAATTTTAGTGCACTTCATAACATATTAGAAATATTTAGGTGTTAATATTTATTGAGAATGAAACCTTTACCAGCAAAACACAAGAACAATAACAGTTGAACAATAATATTTATGACACAGAAGGGAGATGTAAAAGAAATATTTTTTATTAGGATATATTAATTCATAATTTCCTTGCTGGTATCCCAAAATTTCCATTGTAAATCTCACTGATCAGTTTGATGATCAGTTTGATATTTGAACTTCTCAATTCCTTAATTTTTCATCTGCTATTATATTTTCTCTGCACACAAATATAGTCCCACAGTCTCAGAGACACTTTTTAGTGTCTCAAGTTGTTCAGCTTGAATCTGGCAATAATCTCTTACTTTTGTAGTTTCTTCCTTTATACATTCATTAGGGTTCCCTAGCAGAACAGAATCAATAGAAAGTATATGGACATTTCTTCAAGGGAAGGAGGAAAAGTTGCAGGATAAGAGATGGGAGGGTTCAAAGGGGCCCTCTTTGAGAGCGGAATGAGAAGAATCCACAGTGGGCTTGCTGCCCGAGAGCCCAAGGGTCTAGTCACTTCTCAGCCTAAGGAGATGGAACTTATAGAACAAGAGCGACCAAAGTGTAGCACCAGGGCTAAAAGCATGGAAACTTATTGCACAGTTGCTGCTGCAATTCTGCATTGGAAATCTGAAGAAACTGGAGACTGACATCCGAAGGTGATGACAACACCTGGAGCTTCCAGGAAACAGGCAGAGTTGCTTCTTTTTTCCCTTTTTACTGCGTCCAGGCTAACAGGGTACTGAGTGGTGTGGCCCGTGCACAGTGTGGGTTCCCCCTTCAGTGTCCTGCCTGCCTACCAGTCATGCACAGACACAGCCGGAACTGTGCTTGCTGACCTGCTAGGAGATTCTCCGGCCGTGTATGTTGCCACATGAGCAGTAAGGCTCAGCTTCCACATCCTACTTCCTTGCTTTATGCAATTGCATCCATTGTTCTGCAGTCTTCTTTTTGTTTTCATTTTAACCCCCCTTTAGATAGGTTTTCTTATCCAAGTCTAATCAAACACAGTTTCTTAAAAACTGCATATTATAGCCCCACTTTTCCCTGTTAGAAATGGTTCACAATGATAAAGATACACTGTGATCTGAATGTTTATATCCCTCAAAATGTATATAGAGGGATGGGGAGATGGCTCAAAGGAATAAGTGCTTCCTTGGCAAGTGCAAGGGCCTGAGTTCAATCCCCGGTTCCAGAAAAAAAAAAAAAAAAAAGTATATAGAAATCAAATGCTGAAAGTGGTGGTTTTGTAACCATGTGGCATTTAGGAAGTGATCAGCTAAGAAGATCTCTTCCCACACGAAGGCATGCGCCCTTAGAGAAGTCTGAGAGTGCTTGTTCATCCCTGTCCCCCAGGGAAGACACAAAAGGTGCTGTTGATGGAGACCTGGCCTCGGCAGACATTGATGCACTGATCTTGAGGGGCTCAGCCTTGAACTCTGCTGCACTAAAGGTGTCTGTATTTTGCCGTCTTGTTTTGAGAGAGGGTCTCATTCCACCATATAGGCTGGCTTTGAATTCACTTTGAAGCCAAGGCTGGCCTTAAATTTACAGCAATCCTCCTGCCTGAGCCTTCTGAGTGCTGGGATTAAGGGTGTGTGCAATCACAACCAGCCTAGTCTGTCTTTTAGAAATTAAAGCAGCCTAAAATAGATGAAGACTGTGCCACATGTCACCTTTGCAAAAATGTTTTAGCAAAACTCTTGCTTAAAACACTTTATTTCCTAATAAATCCCAAAATTACCCCACCACATTCTGTTACTTCCACCTCATTCATATATCCAAATGTTATCTTTTGGCGATTTATTTACACCTACATGTACTGTTACTTTCAAAAATTGCCATGAACTTCATGTTTATATACTATCATATCATAATGTGAATTAATGATAGAGATTAATTAGAGAGATGATAGTAACATTTAGTATATAATATCATTTAGTGTATTATATTTTGTCTATCTACAACCCAGCATATATATGTTTAAAGTTTCAGTTAAATTAAATGAATGACACATGACATAGTACGGGATATAAAGTTTACATTAACCATTTGTTTTCCCTTTGATTTATCAAGGAACCATGATTTGTCTTACTTCATAATAATGGGATAGATACAATAGTGTTCTCCTTTCTAGCTATTGTAAAATCCTGAATGTTGCAACACCACTTAGGCACTTACTGCAAGATGATACTTCATAATCCACTAGATCAATATGTCTGTGCCTCCGTCTCAGAAACCCAGGGGAGCAGGAAATTGCTAGTTGGTGATGAAGTTTAGAATACCAAGAGAAGTCTGAGATTATGAGACAGACTACAATGCTTTCAGTATAATTTTGTGGTTGTACTAAGTTTTGGTCTCCAAGTGACTTTATTTTCCCTTCCTCTAAAACAACTGAAATAACTTCATAGAATATTGCTATTTTATTTTGCTTAAACCTCCTTTTCATACCTCACAAATTCTCTAAGTATTCATCTGACAAGCTAGGTAAATGCTGCTATTCTGACAGGAATCAGAAAGTTGTTGAAACACGGTTAGGGTGACATCTTGATTTATAATTATGTCCTCTACCTTTAGATGATGCTATGATGTTTATGGCACTAAATTTTCTTTTTTTTTTCTTTTTTCCATAATTTTATTGAGAGACAAATAGCAATGAGACAGTTTCAAACCAAATTGGTAGGACAGTTTCAATAATTAACACATTGCATACATTCTTCCCAGTGGTTAACTGCTGTACAAGATGCGGACATGATATCCTATTTACAAACACTATCAGAACAAATCCTTCTATTCATTAAGAGAATGTAACTATATATCTATCCTAACCACTTTGAATACATAGATACAAAATGGACATTCATCTGTATACCCTTTTTTGTTAAGTTCCATTATTTGAATATTATAGGTGTGTAAACTCAGCAAAATATTCTAAAAGAGTCCAGTAGCCCATAATAGTATTGGGTCTTCCGCTTAACTGGCAATGTCAGAAATTGTTGGCCTGAGTCTCCTACAGCTCAACATAACAGCATGGCTTTACTTCTTATACTTCATTTTCATACTTTTCTGCTGGATGGTTAAGACCAAGGTAAAGCAGGACGTATGCAACAAGAGTTTTTGGGTCTATAGCACTAAATTTTCAATGGTTTCTTTCTAATGGTTTCTTTCACATTTCAGTGGAACATTGGTAATGGTTATAAAACCACTGTCTTGGTTACTTTTCTCCCATTGCTGGGACAAAGCACTGACACCCAAAATGAAGGAAGGAAAGATTTTTTAGCTCAGTTAGTGGAGGTTTCAGTCCATACTCAGCTGGCTCCAAAGCAGAGAGGCACATGGTGGAGGCAGCAAAGAGCAAACCTCAAGGGGAGGGGCCAAAGCAAAGGCAGCTCTCTCTCCTTACATTGTAATGCAGATTACCCATGCCAGGGCCAGAGTGTAGCATTCACAGCCCGAATCCCAGCACTAATGATCAAGAATCAATCACAAAAACTCCAGAAGCCACGCCTGTGACCACATGAGCCTTTGGGAGGACAGCTAGACGCACATCATAACAACTATGCTTTCAAAATTTGAATGTTTCATAATATCTATCATTAATTTATGTAAATGAAATATGGAAAGATTTTGTATTTTGCTCCAAGCATGTTCTGTCCTTTTCTTGAAAATATTTCATAAATATATTTGTGCATAGTACTGACCCAGAATTACATACAAGCATCCCATAATGATATTTCATTCAATGATGAACCATCTATGCAATACTCCCATAAGTTTATACTGTCTGGTGGCATCACAGCTATGTTATTTTGTCTATGTACCCTCCAGTCTGTCTACCTGCCTCATAACACTCTTCTGATATCTCTCATTCAGCAAGTCATGACTATGTAAGTACATACCGATGTAGTATCTAAGCCCTGTTTCTATGCCTACTCTTCCAAACTGCATATTAATATGCAACTACAATTGCAATGTGAAAACTTGTGTTTAGAAGGGAGTAATTTTGTCCTGTGGTATGCAGCAACCTACTGCTTGACAAAAGGAAAAAAAAAAGGAATTCTGCCTCTCATCTTTTCCACTAGTTTTCAGTAAGCATAAGACGCTTGTGTTTGTGGTGAAGTAAGATAGGAGATTGTTAAGGAATCATTTTCCAACCCACCCCTAATCTCAAGAGTGGGTTCTTAAAATCTAAGAAGAGGGACCTTTAATTCTTCCTCCCTAAGAAGACTAAGGGGTGAATCTTTGACTTACTGAGCTGTTTTTTTTCAGGTAAAACACCAATGACTATGAACTCGAGGTGCCTGTCACTCCTTATTCTACTGCTCATCATAATTAGATAACAAATACCCTCCAGAATTAGAAGACACTACTAAAAATTTTGCTTAAATACAGGAGTTACCAAAGTTCAACCGAATAGACTAAAAAGTAGTAAAAAGTGACAAGAAGGACATTACCTAATGATAACATGGTTAATTCAGCAACAGGAAATAACAATTACAATTAGGGACCCAAAGTCAAAGCATCCAGGTATTTAACTGAATATGAAGAAAGCCACAGAAAGAGATAGGTGCAATTATAATATTAGTAGGTGACTTTAAAACTCCGCTTTCAAAAATTGATATATCTGGATGTATACCAGGACAGATAATCAACCAGGCAGCTCATTTAAATATCTACAGGGTATTTTATGCTATAGTTCAGAATAGCAAAGAACAAAAAGCCAATCTCAATAAATTTTAAAACATTGAAGTCATTTCAAGTGCTATTTTTTTGCCACAAACCAAAACCAAAATCGTTACAAAATATTTGGAAAACATACAAATACATGGAAATGAAGCAAGCTATGCTTGAACAGCAAATACTCATGGGAAAAAAAATTCAAAACTTGAGAAACAGAAGGAAACAACATGTCAAAGCCTATGGTATACAGCACAAACAATAGTAAGAAGGAAGTTCGGATTATCTAAGGCACACATCAACAGAAGAACAAGGGTCTCAAATAACCTACCATTAATTTCAAGGAACTGTAAGCCAAACCCAAAATTAGTAGAAAGAAGCAATAAAGATTGAAGCAGAAATGAGTAATATAAACACCAAAATATACAAAATATCAATGAAATACAGAGCTAACTAGGAAACAATAAAACAGAAATCCGCCATCTAAATTAAGTGATAATCGATATCACAGAAATACAAAGAATCATTAGAGATGATGATAGACTATACCAACAAATTCAATAACCTAAATTCTATGACGCATGCACCTTGAAAGGACTGAATTATGAAGAAGTAGAAAACCTGACTGGGTCAGCCTCAGGTTACTGTGGTTCAATCCCCACAACTTCAGCCAGTAAAACATGCCCTGACGGCATTTTGAGCCAGAAAACAAAAACAAAAACCTGACTGGACAAATGACAAGTAATGAGATTTAATCAGATGTAACAAGTCTCTTATAGAAAAATCCAGGAAGAGATGACTTCACTGCTGATATTTATTTATTTATTTATTTATTTATTTATTTATTTTCACAAGTATCTCACCATGTAGTTCAAACTAGTCTCAAATTCTGTGCATTCCAGATTGGCCTTAATATTGGCCACCCAAGTCGTGAGGTTGTAGGAATGCACCACCACACCAGCTGTTGAGTTCTAGAAAACATTTAAAGAATTAAATCCAATTCTTCTTAAATTAGTCTAGAACTTGAAACACAAAACAATTCTTCTGAACTCATTCTATGAAGTAGAAACCTGATCAGTAACAACTTGATAGCAAAGCATAGAAGGAAACACTAAAGAAACCTGCAAGTCAATATCAAGATGAACATAGGTGCAAAAGAGCTTGACAAAATAGTGGGAAGCCAAGTATGTTATCACTTTTGAAAGATTCTATAGCATCATTGACTGGGATTCATCTCCAGGATGCAAGGATAGTTCCATAAATATCAATAAATAACACTAATATAATACATCCACAAGATGAAGGTCACACAAGTCTGATTTTCTCAATAGGTACAAAGAAGGTATTTGATAAAATTTAACATCTCTTTTGATAAAACCTCTGAGGAAATTAGTTATAGAAAGAAAGTAGCTAAACAAATAAAAAGCCACTTGAACAAGCTAACGCTAAAGTCTCAGTGAATATAGGAAAATCTGTCTTTTGTTCTCTAAGATGCAGAGGATGAGAAGGGTGGACACTTTTACTTAACATAGCCAGAGAAATTAGACAAGAAAAGGAGAAGGTATCTAAATTGAAAAGGTCAGAGATAAATTGTCACAGTTTTCAGATGACATGATAATATGTATGAAAAACCTCAGAAACTCTATCATATAATATTTAAACTAACAGACAAATTTAAGAAAGGTTTAAATATATATATGGATATATACACACACACACAATAGTGTTCTTGTACACCAATAGTATATTTTATGTAATACAAGAAAAACTTTCACTTCTAATAGCTACAAAAAAGTACAAGTCCTGGAATAAATTCAGCGAAAAGTGGAATATCTCTATAACCAAAACTATGAAAAACTGACTAAACCAATGGAATGTCGCACACACACACACACACACACACACACACACACAAAAGTTTGTTAGACATTATGATGGATTACAAAAATCAATCTTGTTAAAATATCTAACTGCCCAATGCAATATACAGATTGAATATAAACTACCAAAATGTCACATTATTTGTATGACTAGAAAAACAATCTTAAAGATTGTATACCATAACAAGGGCTGGTGAGATAGCTCAGCGGACTATGTGCTTGCTTAGGTAAATGCAAGGGCCAGGGTTCGACACCTGGCTCTGCATGCCATGCTGGCCCTGCCTCTGGGTGCGATAAGCGAGCCGTGGAGTCTGGGCATGGTGGTGCACACCTGGAATCCCAGCACTGGGAGGGAGAAATCATGAAAATCACTATGAGTCCCAGCTCCATAGTGAGACCCTGCGCAAAGAAAGAAAAAAAGCTGAAGAAAAAGATTGTATACCACAACAAAAATACACAGAAACATTGAGCAAAGAGACAAAGCTGGAAGTATTTCTCTACCTGATTTTATTACATTTGATAAAGCTATAGTAGTACACACAGTAGTATAGAGGCATTAAAATATGCACATGGACCAGTGGAACACAAAGTACAGATGACCTGTGAACCCATATATCTAGAGCCAGCTCATTTTTGACATGCACTGGGAGAAAGATCAGTCTCTTCAATAAATGTCCCTGGGAAATATGGATTTCCACATGCAGAGCAATGTGAATGTGCCTCTTACTATCACCAGCTAGACAAAAGTACTGTAAGTGGATGACAGAGTTGTAAGACCTGAAAGTGTAGTGTAAAACTACAAAAAACAAACAGAAAAACAAAGACAAAAAATATAACAGATGTAGGACATTGGCAAGTATAACAATTTTTATTAAATCCCTAAAATTACAGGAATAAAACCAAAAGTCATGTGAGCATAGTGAACTAAAGACATCTGCACAACAAGAGAAAAAATAAAGAATATTAAGAGATATTTTAGAGAATGGGAGAAAATGTTTGCAAACTAAAGACCTAATAGGGCTTATAAATAAGAATATACGTGGCCAAACAACCCAAATAATCTAATTAAAAATGGACAGTAGATCCAAGTTGACATTTTTTCAGAGAATCAACATACATAGTCAGAAAGCACACAGTATTATTTATAGAACAATAAATACTCAACAATCAAGGAAATGCGAGCCAAATAATAATAATAATAATAATATATTACCTAATACCAGTTTAAATGGTTATTATAAAAAAAGACAAACAATATAAACCTAGGTGAAGATATTAAGAAAAGAGAACTCTTGCATATTTTTAATGTGGACATAATTTAGTGTAGCTATTAGGGAACAATGTATGACAATTCCTCAAACAATTAAGATTAGCACTTTCATATGGCTTACAATTTCACTAAAGGGAATATACCCAAAGCAGACAGACTCATATAACATCTGCACTCTATAACATTTATTTCAGCACTTTCTACATCACCAAAAGGTAGAAACTGTGTCAAGAGATAAATGGACAAAAGAAAATATTATATAACTAGCCAATATGGTACTACTTAGTTATAAAACAATGAAATACTGTTGAGAGCCTCTGAAGCTGGAAATTGGTCAAATGTGTGAGGGCAGGACAAGGTCACAGTGCCTAAAGCAGTCAAGCTACCTCAGTCTTGAGAAAAGCATCCTGCCTGGTCAATGTCACCTATGTGTGTCTAGACAACCTCTGTCACATGATACTAGCTTTGCAAAGGGATAAATGAAAAACCCCTGCTGTTGTTCTGGGGTGCTTTGCCAATCAGGCAAATGGATCATCAACTGACTCAGCTCTTGTCTTCTCATCTATCTTTCGCTCATCCTTGCCACTGTTTCTCCCTGTGGTACACTGAGAGACCAGGAAATCCCTGCAAAATATTATCATTTGCAAGAACACTGATGGAACTGAAAGTCAATATATTAAATGTAATATAATTTACAAAGAAAATTATATTACAAGGCAAAGAAAGCAACACCATGACCTACTTTGTATAGAATATGAAAAATCTGATGATAAAGAATAGAAAATTGAATGATGATCACCAGATTTTGCAAAAGTGGAGTTCAGGAAGGGATGGGAAACAATAATTTATATAGCTATAATTTCTCAGTGGAAATTAAATTATAATTACGTAGGAGAAAGTTTTGGTTTTCTGTCTACACAGAATGGTGATTATATGAGAGTTATTTGCTTTATATAAGTTTCAAAGATCTAGAAGAAAAGACTTTGAATATTTTCTTTATAGAAATGATAATAGTTTGAGTAGTTAGGTATATTTGCCTTCATATGAACCTTAATCATTGTGTACATGTATCAAATATAACAGGGCAATGCCATCAATATGCACAGTTGTTGTGGATCAGTTAAAATTGCCCCAAAGAATAGGTTTCTAAGAATAAATGAAAATTGTCAAACAAATATAGACTACTATAAAAATAAGTACAAAAACTAATTTAGACATCTTCTTTCATGTATAAGAGGTCAATAATATGAAATGTTGATTTACACTAAATTGATCAGCATTATTTCAACCAAACAGAAAAATATAATTGTTTATAAAACTAAATAATTTGATTTTGAGATTGATTCAGATTAAATAGTGCAGAATATATAAGACTCTTCAAAGATAAAATGAGGTAATATTTGCTATACCAGATAAGACCCACTCAGAAGTTTTGTTTACTAAGGGGTAGAGACAGTCAAACTGATGAGAAAGGTAGCTATGCTGATATGGAACTTCATTAGATGATGATTGTCCTGCCATGTTAGTGCCATGTGAAAAGTGTGCACCTAGAGGATGACAATTTATATGGAAGAAATTGTATCTGTGTCTCATAATTTACCTTCAAAAATCTCATACTTTCTAAAAATTATTTCCAACTGTGACCTTAAAAATCTTGGTTAAAATTAAAACTATCTATCCACGGGAATCATAATGTATTTAATTCATGACAAGGATTAGCTATCACAAAGTGTTACATTTCATTATATTAAACTATAAGAAGTCTTAACGAGCCACTGTAAATTAGGCAGGGAAATAGATTACAAATTGGGTTACAATCATTGCACACATTCATGATTTCTATTTTACTCTTAAAGAAAGCACAACTGAGAACCTGGGGGGAAAGAGAAAAGAAGGAAGGGGAAAAAGACCTGCATACATTCACAAGATAGCTAAGATAATTGTACTATTGATTTCTATAGTCCATACAAAGGAACAGTTAGTGTTTATAGTGTTTGATTAATTTTGCTTATCTGTATCTAGTTATCTGAGCAACTAATTTGAAGATAACCCTATGCAATAAAATAACCATTGCTAATTTTCTATCATCTTGTTCTGAAATTCTGTATTATTTTTATTGTTTCATTCTCTTTGCAATTAAAAATACAAAGAAGATAATTACATTCAATGAGCAAAGTGCTGTCAATAATTCACAGGGAACTTTTTAAATTGTATAGAAAGTGACAGTAATTCATTCATTGCCAAGAAGTCTAAGAAAGTATTTCACAGCAATGCAAACACAGGATTAATTAGCATGTAGTGATCTGGAGAGTGAAATTCTCAGAAAGTTTGCAATATGATGCTTTTTCCCCACCTGTTACATTGATAGCAATATAGTATGAAACATAAGTGATGAAGGAGATGTGCTTCTGTACTGCTTTAAATTCACCTTGTCTCGGGGGCCAGAGAGATGGCTCAGTGGAATAAGTGCTTCCCTGGCAAGCGCAAGTGCCTGTGTTCAATCCCCGGTTCCACAAAGAAAAAAAAAAAAAAATCACCTTGTCTCTTCATGATTGATTGCATGAGTACACCAATTTCTTCAATTAGCTTTCCCATCATTATTCTGATTTGATAAAATTTTAGTCTTTTTGAAGACTTATTTATTTGCTACAGGGTCCCACTATGCAGCTCGGACTAATAGTGATCCTCCTGTCTCAGCCTCCCCAGCACTAGGACTCCAGGCGTGTGCCACCAAGCCCAGCTTCAGTGGTCGGTATGGCCGAACGCTGGCGTGGCATGTGGTATCAGGTCCTATGCTTGCCAGGCAGGCGCTTAGACTACTGAGCTATTTCCTCGACCCATATTCTTGTTTCAAACTCAGCTCCCAACCAATTTCTGTTGTCTTTTATGTTGCAATCGACAACTTCCCTGCTCTTTCCAAAGTTTTGGTGGCCCTGTGGCCAGTAACATTTAGTATATTCTTGATATATTAATCATTCATTTATTTAACCATATGTTTTTCAAATTTTATGGGAAATACATATATTAATATTGTATATAACATGATAGAAGAGTCATCATAGGTGGCTGAAAAGGAACAATCCAGAGAATGAGAAGTAGAAGATAAATTCAGCAAGCTGCTGAGGGTAGAGGCAGGAGAAACCAGAACAGGTTGGCACAAGGGTGCTTGCAAATTCAGAAGCTTTTACTCAGAGTTAAATGGTAGCTACAGGGTTCTGAGCAGTGTTGTCACAAACCCGTGTCTATGCATGGACTAACGAGGAAGCAGGGTGGCCAGCTAGCTGCTTACACACTTCAGCCTGAAGCTAAGACAGCCTTAGATGAGATCTCCACTGGTGGAGGTGCTGAGGAGTTACTGGAGTTTGCATATATTTTAAAGACAGAACTGAAAATACTTTTGGACAGATGCGATGAGGGTGTGGGTGAAAAGTGAGTCAGTGATGACTCCATGGTGCCTGGCAGGAGTTGCTGGAGGGAGAAGAACAGCATTTAGTGTTAAGGAAAAGAGTGAGAATGGAGCCTTTTGTTGTAATGTTCTGACCTTGTACACCATTAGTGAGGCCTGGCAGAAAGCAAGCCTGAAGTGTATGCTACGAAGGCTCAAACACAGATGGCAATGAGACAGTCCAGCCACGTGGGCGAATGATGTAAGCTTGGCATGAGTTAATAAGTAAGAGCTCAAATTCAGCTTTCATCCTGGGGTGGCAACAGGGAATGATGCCAAGGACAAGTTCCTGGTCTCATTGGTGGCAGCAGATGACAGCCATGTGGGAATTCATGCATCATCACAGCCTCTACCCTTCACTCCTGGGAAGCAGGAAATTTCAACTGTGTATGCAAAATATTCTTAGTTTTTAAAAATGATATTTTCTTATTCAAGTTGGAAAAAAATAGCACACTGAGTGTTAAAGAAAACCTGGGTCATATAAATATGTGTCACAATTTGAAACAGCTGGTCATGGAGGACCCTAGCCTTGAGAAATGAAGACCTAAGTTTAAATTTCATTTGGAGAACTGTACTGTTGGCCTTCATGAAAACGACTGTATAATCTGTCTCAGACACAATATCCTAGCCTGTGAGAAGAAAAGGGCAACTTCATTTTAGGTTCCTTATATTTTCTAAGATTTATAGATCCAGATTTTGCTAGAGAAGGAGCCATGCTAATAATCAATCTAGCTTGATTATAGGAATGCATGAGCTGAGAGGAGGAAGAAATACTTTCCTATTTCCAAACATTGTGTGCTAGCACTGTCTAGTGGTGAGTGGAATGTGGAGCTTACTGGGAGGATCTAGAGGATGAATCAGAAGAGAGCATGGAGGTAGGGGGATCTGGTCAGCTGATGAGCAGGGTAAACATTCTTTCTTGTGGTATTGCAGACTGCTTCAGTAGAACAGAGTGCTGATTGCTAACCCCAAGAACTGAAGACAGAGATCTGGCACATAGACTACAATACTGTATCTGTCATAGCATTCATAAATTATCTGACAAGAAAAGTTATCTGTCTCAACCCTCTGCTTGGCATTTCCATTTATGTGCTGGATAACGCCACCAAAAGCTGGTGCTCAGCATAGCTCATCATGTTTAGCATAAATAGACACAATAAGCATGACGACCATGTTGGAATTGCAATGCTGGTGGGCTTCCTTTAACCAGGTTGTCACATGGTTGAACGTATGTCTCCCTTTAATATCATGTACTAGTAAAACCTCAGCAGCACCTCTGTCATATGACCTTGTGATGGAACAAAAGGACTCTTTCCCTGCAGTGTCCCAGTGTGGAGTTTACCTCTATTCCATTATTATCATTCAGGCACTGAGCTCTGCACCAATAGTGAGGTTATGCACCGGTTGCAACCTCTTGTCAGTACACTGTATCAATGAGCATGATTTACCAACACCTG